>NW_010144006.1:0-57224 GCF_000699245.1 Pterocles gutturalis
AGAAGTTCTTCCTGTTACCCTTAACGTTCCTGGCCATATTTGATTCTGTTAGGGCTTTAACTTTCCTAACCTGATCTCTGGCTTCACGGTCAGTGTCTCTGTATTGTCCCCAGGCTACCTGTCCTTGATTCCACCCTCTGTATGCTTCCTTTTTTTGTTTGAGTTTGCTCAGGAGTTCCTTGTCCATCCATGCAGCCTCCTGGCATTTTTGCCTGCCTTCCTCTTTGTTGGGATGCATCGCCCCTGAGCCTGGAGGTGTCCTGAGAAGGAACCCATCCTGGCTGCTAAATTCCTTTCTGCACCATCTGCAATATCAGACTACAGAAGGATCTGCCTTAGTATCAGGACACAGCTGAAAGGAACAGATTATGCCATGGAACAACTATTTTTCAGGAAAGTTTTTGTCCTGTTGATGGCTGGTGAAACCCACAGAATCACAAAATGGTTGAGGCTGGAAGGAACCTCTAGAGGTCATCTGATCCAACCCCCTGCTCAAGCAGGGTCACCTAGAAAATGTGACCACATCTAGACAGCTTTTTAATATCTTCAAGGAGGAAGACTCCACAATTTCTCTGGGCAACCTGTGCCAGGCAGGGCTTGGTTGCCATCACAATAAAAAAAGTGTTTCCTGATGTTCAGGCAGAACCTCCTGTGTTTCAATTTGTGCTCATTGCCTCTGGTCTTGTCACTGGGCACCACTGGAAAGAGCCTGGCTCCATCTTCTTTACACCCTCCCTTCAGGTATTTATGTACATTGATAAGATTGCCCCTGAGCCTTCTCTTCTTCAGGCTGAACAGTCTCAGCTGTCCCAGCCTTCACCAGTATGAGAGATTATCTTAATCCTCTTCATGGCCTTTTGTTGGTGTCTCCCCGTTATGTTCATCTCTCTCTTGTACTGGGGGGCCAAGAATGGCACACAGTACTCTAGGTTTGGCCTCACCAGTGCTGAGTACAGGGGAAGGATCCCCTCCTTCAACCTGCTGGCAACACTCCTAAAGCATCTCAGAGTACCAGTAGCCTTCTTTTGTGCAAGGGCACATTGCTGGCTGATGTTCAACTTGGTGTCCACCAGGACTCCCAAGTCCTTTTCTGCAAAGCTGCTCTTCAGCCAGGTGGCCCTTGACATGTGCTGATACATGACCCATGAACATCACTATAGTGGTATAGAGTGTCAGCAGAACAGGCAGGATGGTCCTTAAGTATTAACTTAAGAAGCAGAACTCTGGAGTTCTTTCACAGAATGTTTCAAACCAGGTTTTCATACTAGTCACCACTTTATCCATCCACTGAAAATTCAAAATTGCCATTTGTAAAGCATTATGAGTTCCTTGAAAGGAAGGCTTTGTGTATGTGAGAATAGAATAGAATGTTCCAGTTGGGCAGGACCTGCAGTTATGTAGTCCGACTGCGTGACCACTTCAGGGCAGACCAAAAGTTAAAGGTTATTAACAAGAGTATTGTGCAAATGGTTCTGACAGGCATGGGGCATCAACCACCTCTCTAGGAAGCCTGTTCCAATGTTTGGTCACCCTCTCTGTAAAGAAGTGTCTCCTGATATCTGGTCTGAACCTCCCCTGGTTCATCTTTGAGCATTTCCTACATGTTCTGTCTCTGAATAGCAGGGAGAAGACATCTGCACCTTCCTCTCTAGTTCCCCTCCTCAAGAAACTGTAGAGAGCAATGAGGTCGCCCCTCAGCCTCCTTTTCTCCAAACTAGACAAATGCAGAGTCCTTAGCTGCTCCTTACAGGACATGTCTTTAGCCTTTCACCAGCTTTCTTGCCCTCCTCTGGACACATTCAGGTACCTTAACATCCTTCTTAATTTGTGTGAGACACAAATTCCAGTTTCTTGAATTGTTCCGTTACTGTGGCCAGTTAGACAATGTGATCTTTTTGTAGACCATGAAGAAAAGAAATTTTAAATTCTTGATTGCTTTGACTTTTTTGGGGACAGAGATGGGGAATGTAGGAATCCTGTGATGGGACTAAGGCCAACCTTCTCAAGGGACTCTGTTTGCCTGATATTGCATTGAAGTCCTGGAATGAAAGTCTGCTGGCTTGTCTAGTTGGCTCATGCAGCACTTTGAAAGAGGGTATGATACAATGTAATTTCAGGTATATGCATTTTAAATACCTGCTACATATCTGGGAACCAAATGTTAAGGGTTTTATAGGAAAATACAAGGAAGGAAAAATTGATCCTTGATGTAATTTCATATAAGTCATTAATCAAATACATATTGAGGGTATATCTAGCAACAGTGGACCAAAGGCATAATTTTGTTGGGCCAGGTCTTAAAGATTTATCTCAATATAATTGCTTTAAAAAATATGTCGATTGTCTTCCTTGTTGGTTCATGTGACCTAGTTAGAGAGTTGCTAGCAGCTCTGTTTGGTAATAGCTTGGGTCATGGAGTGACTTAGTGCCTGGGATATTGCAGTACTTTTTTGGCAGCAGATTATGATTTCTTTGAATTTTATTTTATGAGACTAGAGTGAGCTACTGTTTGTTTACCAAGACCACAGTGTGTTGGGTAAAAGTGCAGAGTGAAAAGGAAGTAAGAATTGATAGGCTTTTACTGAGACAGTAACTCTTCTATGAAGTTTGCCTGAACACAGCAGTTCTTCCTTCCATGCTCTCTCTGTTGCCAATGTGTAACACAAGGCAGGAAACTGATCTGCTTTCTTAGCACAACATAGATCATATACCTATCAAACTGGGAAATGGTCTGAATTTGATAAGAAATTTATTAAAGACAAATGAAAAGCACTGCACTTGGGAAGGTGAAATCAAATGCCTACATGTAAAATGGGGGATAACAAGCCAGGCAACAGAACTGCAGAAAAGGATCTGGGAGTCACTACAGTGAGTCAGAGTCTGAATGTGAGTCAACAGTGTGGTGACATTGCAAAAAAGCAAATTTCATTTTAGGGTATATTTAACAGGAATGTCACGTGTAGCATGCAGGCAGCAGCTTTTCTACTCTCACAGCTGCCACTGAAGCCACAGCACTGTGTCCAGTATGAGCAGCAAAACCAGAAATGGCGGAATGAGATGAGGAGAGGGCAGCCAGAGCGGCGAGTGCAACTGGTGAGGAGAGGGTCCGAGAACCAGGTTGGTTTAGTCCAGAGAAAAGATTGACAAGGGGTATTAAAAGTCTTCCAGTATTTAAAATCTTGTTTTAAGAAGACAGTGATTAGTTGTTCTCTGTGTCCACTGGGAATAGGACAAGAAGTAATCAGCTTAATTTGTTGCAAGAAAGATGTGGAGATAGGTGCTAGGAAAAGCTTTGTGAGTATTTGTATATTTAAGCATGAAAACAGCTTCCTGGTAGAGGTTGTGGTGCCCTCACCACAGGAAGTTTTAAGAGCAGGTGAGATGGAGAAACAGATTTTGTCTAGATTGTTTTATTATAGTTTTGACTGTTTCAGAAGGGGAATGGGCTGCCTGAACTCCTGACGTCTGGTCACAACACCTCTTGCACTCCCTGAAAGGTAAGCTTCTGCCCTCATTGGCTGTTGTGGTGGGAATGTGGGAAGGCAGGACGAGGGTGAAACACTCCCCCCTGCAATGCCCCTTGCCTAATCCAGTTTTACAATGCATGTCCCAAGAAGTACTGAGGGAGCTTTTGCGTTTTGGCAGTGTCACATTAGCATCCAGCAGTGTAAAATCTTTATATTTCTGCAGATAACAAAAAAGCAGAGGGCTGGCCCAGCTTTCTGCATCCTCATAACTAGGAAAATCTTATCCTGGTTACTGATTAATTTACACTGGGAAGATTTGGACTAGTGATTTGGAGATGGAAAAGAACCTGTTAAAAAACACAGGAGGTTCGTTTGTTGCGGTTACTGCAAGATGATTTTTCTGTGCTCTTCCATCAACTATAGTGGGTAAGGGCAAAGGGTTTTCTTCTCTGCAACAATCTTTTCTTCCAGTTGACTAAAGCAGAGTAGTGTAGATTAGGCATTGCAGGGAGGTGCATTAGCACCCAGAGGATTTGAGAGGAAGGAGCCTAATGCCCAATTCAGAAAAGACTTACACTTCAGTACTTGTGAAAGGGGCTCATGGTACATCCAGAGAGGAGGATGTTACTCAGGAAATGGGGCACTTCTTCCCTGAGTGTTCAACAAAACCTTTCAGTGGCTACTAGAAGGTAATCCAAGACATACTACTTGGTGTTTTACTTGTATCTTTTCCTGAATTGTAAATTTACACCAAGAGCCTGTCTGGAGCTAGTTGGAACTAGCAGTGAATTTCTGAGCATCTCCAGTACAGAGAGCTGGTTCCCCTAACAAGCCTTCACAAAGAAGGAAGTTTCTTCCTTTTAGTTTAACAGAACATCCATGAATATATGCTTGTTGAACTTGGACAATGTTGGGCTTGGCCACTATGTATGGGTATAGTTTATAATACAACTATTTTCTGCCTTCTTACATAAACTTGTAACTGCAGGTTCTTGCCATTCTTCAGAGTGAGTGGGGGATTATTGTCTACTTCTTGACACTAGAAGTGAGTCAGGTTGACACACAAAAGTAGGAGGCAACGGTTTGTGTGTAGGAAGCTTGTTCTGTCCAGGGAAAATCTAAGGGTTATATGCAGGGCCTTAGTCCTGCTGCACTGCAAGGCTGCTATCCTCTTCTGGAGTGAAGTTCACACACACTCACCATTTGGAGCATATGGAGAGCTCAGCAGATTCAGGCCTCAAGGGATGATTGGTGAAAGGGTTGAAGGTAGGTTGGGATGTAATTACTTCTTTATGAGGCCCCATATTGCATGACGTAGTAATTGTTTATGAACACTGCTGTGGAGTCAGGAGGGAAACGTTCCAACCCAAGTAGATGGTGAGATATAACCTAATTATTGTTGTTATTATTATCCCTGCCTATTGTGGTTTACACCTACACAATCCTGGTTCAAATGCAGGGCAAAAAATGTTCCCTGCCCCGAAGAGCTAGCAAGCTAAGGATGAGATAGGAGACAACAGATGGACACAGATAACTGGGGGAGTACAGAAAAACAAAGATTGGTCAGCAGGATGGGTGGTATGATAGCATGTTGACAGTTTAGCTGTTGTCAAGCTTTCTGTAGGCATGTGGCAAAGGATTACAACAGTAATTCAAGCTGTGGCCCTTGCTTTGGTGTTTTTGTGATGCATCTTCCATCTGTTTAATTTAAACAGCTTAATTCTCACTTGATGAGGTTTTTCTGTCCCAAAACTCGCTGTCATTCATCTGATGTAGGTAGGGAGACACACTGGTCCAGCAATGAAGTGTCCACTGCAGTTTTAAGGGAAACTGTAGATCTTTATGTGGAGAGAGAATGTCGCAGTAAGCACAGGATTATGATGCTGTTTAAAAGGATGATGGGAAAAGACTGACCAATCTCATCAGGTTGAGCATCCAAAGTAAGCGGCATAACACAAGAGGTTTGTTGGCCAAAGTGGTGCCTTACAAAGGGCTCTGCATATGCCAGTGGCTGCATTCACATGCACGTCTTGGTTTGGGTGTTACCTTGCGAGGGCTACAAAATGCAAGATAGATATCAGGTAATTTCAGGGTGCCCTTATTTCTGAATTTGTGTTATATCAAATAACTTTGTGTGGTGCTGTCACACACAGTGTCCTCTCTCTTTTACCGTGTGATTTGTTATCGTCACAGAGTATGCCAACATCAGGCATGCTATAAATGTGCCTGTTATTAACTCTTATGTTGCCAACACCCATCTCCCTTCCATGTTGGCCTGCCGTGCCATTTATTGTTCAGCAGCCCAAAGTGACTGTGGGACATTAGATGCAGCTGCATGTTTTATAGTGTGTGCAACGGTGAGTAGTTAAAATGGTCTAAAATGTAAAGCTTGAACTGTCCAATGAAGTCTTATTTAACTTATTATGGGTGAAGTGGTTTCCAGGAATCCTCCAATACATAGAAACTGTGGAATTATGAGACCATTAGTGCTAGAACACATTTTTGGGGCAAGTGTTCATGGAAAAGGGAGTTGGTTGTTTGGAGTTTTATTCCTGGCTCTACTACAGAATTCTGTGTACCTTTGGAAACAGGAAGTTAATTAAAAGCACTGTGTTTTTTGGCTCTGAATGTCTCCATGCTTCAGTTTGTCCTTTACGCTCACTTGGTGGATGGTGAGGTTTCATGGCTGCTCTTAGAGTTTTTAGGTTCGCAGCTGAAGAGTATGGAGAATGAGGACCAAATATTCAGCTCTTCTTGAGCTGAACATACCCAGCTTTCCCAGCTGCTTTGCATATCATGCTCCAGCCCCTAACCATCATGTTGGTTCTTGCAGTGGTGAACTGAACTGTGTCGGCAAAAGTGTAGACAGCAAGTCAAGGGATGGTAGTATTTTCCCATACTCAGCACTCATGGGACCACATCTGCTTACTGTGCCCAGTTCTGGTCTCCCCAGTACAAGAAAGACATTGGCAAAATGGAGTGAATTCAACAAAGAACCCCTGAGGAACGTCATGAGTAACTGGCTGCCCTTGGGTTGTTATACCCACTGGGCACTAGCCTTTGACTGCAGTGGTTCAGTCAGTTTTCCATGCACTTTGCAGTGCACCCATCTGATTCCAACTGTCTGTAAATTGTTTACAATCATACTATTGGAGACTGTTTCAAAAGCTGTGCTCTCCTTTTCTGCATTGGGCCAGTCATCATCACAGAAGTCAATCTGGCTGATTTTTCCTTTGGTAAATCCATGCTGGCTGTTCCCAATCACCTTCTGGTCATTCATATGCCTGGAAATGTGTTCCAGGAGGATTTGCTACATAGCCTTCCCAGGGATGGATGTTAGGCTGACCAGTCTATAATTCTTTGAATCATCCTTCTTGAAGACAGGTGCGACATTTATCTGTTTCCAGTCATCAGGAGCCTCCTCCAGTCACTGTGACTTTTCCAACATGACAGAGTGACCTCATAGTCCCATCAGCCATTTTTGCATCCCTCAGCACTGTTCGGGCAACTTGTCTGGTCCCAGGGACTTGAGTATGCCCAGTTTCCTTAATGGTCCCTAATTCAGTCTTCCTCTGCTGTGGGTAGTACTTCTGTCCCCTGGATTCTTCTACTGGGCACATGAAACAGGAAGGCTGAGAACAGTTCTTGCCAGTGAAGACCAAGGCAAAAAAAAGTGTTGAGGACCTCAGTGTTTTCCATGCTGTTTACCACTAGTACCCTGTCCTCACCAAGCTTTGGGCCCACAGATTCCTTAGTCATCCTCTTGCTACCAGTGTACATTTAGAAGCCCTTCTTGCTGCCTTTCATATTTTGTGAATTTTCATGCAATTTCAAGCCTTTCTAATTTTCATCCTGACATGCTGAGGCAGAGGAGCACATGCCCACTTTCACTTTCCATTTGCTTCCTTTTGTGTTTGAGCTCTGTCGGGAGTTTCCCATTTAGCCACCTGCTTCTTTCCATACCCACTTGGCTTCCCACACGTTGAATTGGACCGTCCTTGTGCTTTGAGTTTGTTCTTTAAGATCAGACAGGTCTCCTGGACCCCTTTGCTAGATTATCCCATGTAAGTGTTCAGCGAATGATTTCTTAAAGCTCTCTGGTGATTCTTCTGTCACCATAAGTGTGCTGGGAAAATGGTTCTGTTTGTAAACTGATTTATATGTCATTTCAGATTTGGTTGTTCTCTGTAATTTTTTACTCTCTCCATGTTAAACACATACCTTCTCTCTCTATTTCATATAAGTCTTTTCTGTCTGCTTTATAACCTCTTTTAGCCGGACTCTGTCCAGGTGTTTTCATGTGCTTTATTTGATGGTTTTGTTTTTTGTTGTTGTTGTTTGTGGTTTTTTTTTTTTTTTTTTCTGATGCCTCCCTTCTTTATGCTGTCAGAAGTAAATAGTCAAGTGGAAAGGGCAGGAGGCACAAACCTTTTTTCTTTACTCTGCCATTGAGTTATTTAAAGACAAAAGCAAAATGCTATCTCTTTTTCTTGTCTCTAAAATGGGTCTCAAATTCAATAGAAGGAGTTTAAATTATTTTTGTAGAAGATCATAGACAACAGACTGATTTTATTTAATCCCATTTAGTACACTCTTCATCTTGGGATTGGTTTGAGATTCTATCCCAAACTGTTCTCTCAATGTCAAACTTATCAGCAGATGCTGCCAACCTTCAAAATTCTATACTGTGTACCACGTACCTTTATCCTCAGACTTTTAATGATATTGCTGTTGAAAGCCCACCTGAAGTGATGGATTGCCAAAACCCCGCTGATCACCACATATTTAAAGACTGAACTAATCAAGCTACATATTGTGTGTAACGCTGTTGCCAGCACTTCATGGAAATCCTGTGCCATTGCTCAGGAGATTAAAGACACGGGTTCCTTGTTTCAACCCCTCCCCTAGCCCACCCGTGATTGAAAGAATGGGCATCTATCAGTGCACTAGTCCTCCAGGCTCTATGGAGAAAAATCCAACTTTATATTGTCATTGTATGGAGAGACTAGTTTAAGTGACTATTAATCTATTTGATCATATTACCGTATTCCCCAGTCATACACAAGAATCTTGTCTGTGGTGCTGTCCAACTGTAGAACAAAAGGTTTTCATTCTAAGTGATTTATGTCTCTAAGGCGTGCCCCTCTGTGGCCTCTGATAAAGATATCTTTCTATAATTGATTGAGCCTCAAGTACTGCACCCATACAGAGTGTTCCAGAAGACTGTGACCTGCACGAAGAGGTTATCATCACTGTATGATACCAAATTCCTGTGTACCTTCCCAGTTCAGATATGTGTTGCAAGGGGCAGAGAGCTTAATTTAGAAGTCTCTAGATCAGAAAATTACTTGTACCTTCAGACAAGACTCTTCTGGAGTGAATACAGTTGGAGAGAGTGTGCTGAGTGCTGTGGAAAGGTGCTATGACGAGGAATTTAAAGATGATATCTGGGCATAAATGCAATAGTAAAATATTGGTTGAACACCTTAGTTCATCTTGCCTGTATAATGGGCTTTTCCTGTGCTGGATGGTTATGGTGAATAGTGGCAGTACGTGGTGCGCACCTGTATGTCTGCCTATAAGATCGGGTTTTATAGTAGCCTTGCAGAGAGGGAAGAGAACAGGCAAGGCAGCCTTTGCTTTACATCTCTGCTGAAGTCAACCACACAGTACTTATTCTAATGCTGTTGGTGTTGTGTCTAATCTCAAACGTGAGCAGACATAGGGCTTAGTAATTGATGACCTCACTGTCTTCCTAACTTTCTCTCCTGTTAACTAGATGGATAAGAGGCTCAGGCAGTGATAAAGCTGGAAAACTCAAACTCGCGTAAATAAAGCTTGCGTTTTGGGGTGACTTAGTATGATTAATTTCTTCCCTGAAGTTCTGGTTTCAAATCCTGGTAAGACCATAAGCAAAAAGGCATGTGAAGGTCTCCAGTTATTCCCTGTTTGGTGTTTTACTCTATGGCAAAAATAGCCTAGAAAATTACATATATGGCAGGCATGCCTAGGAGAATCAAGGGGATTGTGAGGAAGGTTGTGGGAGAATACGGGTCACAGGCTGTTTGGCACAAAGCTCTCCCATACTTTCCCAAAATCCAAGCAGGTATGTGCTCAGACACTTGCAAAGTTTGCACACTCTCGTTGTACACCTGCCATGAACTCTATGCCCCTGTGCCACAATGGCACTTGTTGGCTCCTGCTGTGATAATGTCTGCTGGCTTCTGCCTGTACCCAGCACAAATGAAGCCCTTTGTGAAGCTGAGGCTCATGCTGGCTGTGACAGTGTTTTCATAAGGTTCAAACTTTTATTCTCCACCTCGTTCCTTTGAACTCTGCCCGCTGCTCTGTGAATACTAACACCAGCCTATAAATTATCCAGCAGGGCTCTGGCACTTTAGTAGCCTGTGTTTTCAGTGGCGTGCATGCATAATCGATCCAGGAGGCTGCCTCTGCTTTTAACTCGGGCGTTTGCAGAGACCTTAGACTTTCAGAGTTTTCAATCACAGCTGCCTGCATGGTTGTTTGGTTCTCTACCTGTTTTCTCCTCTGCCCACCCACATACGCACCTTTGCGTCTGGCTGGGTAGTACATCATGTCACAGTGTAGCCCGTCATATGTTTGGAGGTGATGTTGTAGCTGACCTTCCTACGATGTGTGGGAACAACAAGTCACTGCAAGCAACTTTCATGTAGAGGATCATGCATCAGACTTTGAAGGGCTCCATCCTGACTCACTACTTGGGGGTTGGGGGTGTGTGTGTCTTTGTCCCCTGGTGTGCCACATTGGTCAGCCTACTGAGCAGGTGCTACTCTCCTTTTCTTCTCTCATTTTCCAGGTGAACCTCTTAGCATCATAAATGTTACCCATTACTCATTGCTCTTAGCTTATTTAAGTAGCTGGAAAGTTGCCTTACACAGTTGCTTGCTGAGCGTGCATAGAGTTTGGTAAGTAAATGTTTGCTCTGGTATTTTGCTGCTTGGCTGGACTCCTCTTGCCTTGGAACTTGTCGGTGTCCTTACTTAGCTCTGTCCACAGCAAAATGTCTCAGCTGAATCTTTTTTCTCTTATGTTTCTAGGGATAAGTTGCCCCAGAACAGTCAGCCCAAACCTTTGTCTGAATTTCCAGTGGAGTCATCCTTGATTGCCAGGACTTCACTTATCTCTTCCAGTCAGTTTTTAGTAAGCCATCCTCTTAACAGTGGCACATCATCATGCATCCCTGCAAAAGGGTTTGGTAATTGCGTCCCATGTGAGCAGTCAGTTCCCGGTGAAATACTGTGCTATATGACAGGAGAAGGAGACAGGGTATGGGTTTGGTGTTTGTGTGATTTGGAACTGGCAGTGCTTGGACTCGGAGAAATGATGAAAACTAAAGGAGTCTAATAAATGATTTAACTGTACTGGAGATGTGATTGGGGCTAAGAGCACAGATGACAGTCTGATAGCAAAAAAAGTCAGAGGAAGTGGATGGAGAATAGGTAAGAAATATTAAGTTTTAAGAGCAAGAGAGAGAAACATGAAGATTACCAAGCTTTGGGTGAGGGGAAAAGGATACAGGGAAGTAGGAGAGGTGGGAAGAAGTAGCTGGGAGAGAGAAGGACTAGAGAAATAGTTTTTGAGTTAAGAGAGCAAATGAAGAGAGCAGAAAGCAGCTTTCTGATTTATGTAGTGTACATCTAACAGAGCTTTGTGTGTGTCCTGACCCCAAGCTTTGTGTGTGTCCTGACCCCACTGACAGCTGCACAAGCTGCACAAGAGCCTGAATGACTTGGCACAGAAAGGCAGAGGGGACAGCTAGGAGGCAGCACTGGAGGGGGTGTCCAGAAGGAGAAAGGTGGGAAAGGAGATGAGCTCTGGGAAGAGGAGGAATGCCAAGCAGTGGGTTGGATGTGGGGGAAGCATGCAGAAATGCAGAAGTGATAAATAAGTGACGAGACTGCTTTTGAGGAGGAACAAAATCCCAAAAGAAATGTAGTGCTTTTAATATTTTTATTCTTTGATGTAAAAACAACTCCCAAAACATTCAACATGCCTTCCCCCTAGGTGTGTGATTGGAGAGGTAGGCTGCAGAATGAATCATAGGTGTCTCATGTTCCTAGAGTAGTATGTGTGAAAAGGCAGATTGCATGCTTTACTGAAATCAGAAAAAAGAGACTGAAGCCAATATTGACACTGTCTGTTGAATGTTGAATACTTTTTTGTCCCTGATGGGAAATGTGTGTTTATTTGGGGCAGAGGATTTTCAGTGCATGTCTGTTGTTTAAGGAGTGCCCAGCAACTTCATTTTACTTAGGTGAAAAAAGAAGTGCTCTCCTTGGTCTCTCTTGCTAATATTTGAGTTTCTGCAGTTACATTTCCATATGTTTTTTTCCCTCCCTATTTGTGTGGGTCAAATCCAGCTCAACTAACAGGGGAACTGACTGCTTAAAAAGAAACAGTAAAACTGACTTGATACAAAATGCTGTCAAATGCATGAAGTAAGCATTTAGGTGAAAGCCATTTTCCATTCTAATCCTTCAGTTTTATTAATCTTAGATGTTGCTTGTAACAATAGCAAATGAAAAAGGACTCAAATAGAATAATGGTGGTTTTTGTTTTTAATTGACAGTGTCCTTTAATGGAACATAATTTGTCAATGACAATTTATTTTAAGATACAAGACAAATAGTAAGAAAGCTTTGTAGGTTTTTGTTATTTTAAAATGTGCTTAAAATGAGTGTAAGATCTGTTAAAATTTAGAAACCTGTACTTGTTTTTTAAAGCCTGCTAGAGAAGAAGATGCCAATTTTTTATTCAATTATTATCAACTGCCTTGGTCCCACTCTGTTTGTGTTTTTTTTTTCTTATATCAAAATCTGTCCGTGGTGAATAGGTTTGAAGAAGCCTATCATTTTGGACCACTGAAATTATTGAACAGGCTAATAATTCATAGTGAGGAGAAAAGGATCAGCTACACAGAGGATTGCAGAAAATGAAGAACATGGAAAGGCATGAAGAAGAAATGAGAGGAGGGTGCAGGTTTGTGTAGGATAAGGGGATAATGTTCCTTCTTTCACCTCATTCACTCTCTGAGTATTACAGTCTGACCAAGTTCTTGGGAGGACTTGGCATGCAGCTTGCAACAAGAAGGACAAAGCATGGATGTATGGATTGAGGAGGGAGGATATTGTAGGCACAGCCAGGTATGGATAGCATTATTGTGGCATTACTCCCTCATTTCCCACTGTGGGTCTCTGCAGCTCTCTAGAGGCTTGTCTGTTGCAGCCAGTCCTGCCTGAGGCTAAAAATCTGTGCTTGAGTATCCTCATTCCTCCCTGGCTTCTCTGGATGGAGAGGGAGAGGCTGGTGCTGGCCCTTGGAAGAGCTCAGCTTTCTCAGCTCCGTGTGATAGTGGAAAGTCTCTCATGAAGCTCATGTTTGCTGATAATGCCTGCTGTATTCTGACAGGGGAAGCTCACACAGAGTTTTTGGTTCACCCATCAAGGTGGTAGCTTAAAGAATTAACAACTGTCCCTCTCAGAAGAAGCGGAACAGGGCATGCCTTTCTGCCAGCATTGGTAATGGCTAGATGAGGTGTACTTCAGCTGAGCATGTCTCCTCTGTCTTTGAGGGGAGACACTTTGGATTTGTCCAAGCTCTCCTTGGGTGTGTCAGCTGTTGAAATATATGGTGGTGAATCTTCTCTCTGGTTTCCATGTTTCTCCCTTTAGCCAAATGTTTCTTTTTGTTGAGGGCTGATCTGCCTGTAGCATGATGTTCTCATCTGAGTCTCAGATGACACTTGGCTTCTTGCAACTGCACTGATAAATACATTTTGCTTCACTGGGGACCATGGTGCAATGTTTACTGGGAGTAATGCATTCAGACTGTGCAAGAAGAAAACATTTGATCCTCCCTTCAGTTCCTGTGAGATGTATCATCTAAAGTAGTATATGGAGAAGCCAGCAGAGCCTTCATAGTAAAAGCCATGCTGGAGAATGCCACCCTCAAAACCAGAAAGAAGCTGCTTCCCTGCCATCTGCTGGGGCTTTTCCTGTTCATGTGTCATGGTTGTAGTCTCTTACCTGTTTAATGTTTGAAAAACTTTTTCCACCTGGTCTTTCTGCTTGGGGCACAGTGCCAAAGGGCACACCTGATTAGTGCACAGGGTCAGCCCAGGAGATGTGAGTTAAGACTGAACGCAAGTCCCACCTACAGCACGTCTGATGTGTTGTGCTTTTCCCTAAGGGCCTTTTTCTCATCTCACAAAATAGCTCTTGCAGATTTGTGTGACTGATGATGTCCACTCAGGAGAAGCAAATGGTTTGAAATCAAACAGGTTGGCATGCCTAGAAGCAGAAGTGTTTTGGGATGAAGCCAGACAGTGAAACAGAAAGGCTTCAGCTTGTGCCTGCCATCAGTTAAGGGCCTGGGAGCTGTGGGTCAGTGCAACTTCCTTTTGAATAGTAGACCTTTATTTCCTTTATTTTCTTTGTGGTGCTGTGGCTAATTTATTTATGTTGTTATGGCCATGTTGTGTGTCACCATGCCCCATTTACCTTCACTGGGTATCCCTCATTTCCCAGCCATTTTAATTATATTGAGAGCTGCCTTTTTTTTCAGACTGGCCTGCCAGTGTTTATGTACAACAAATAGAGGAGAGTGAAGTAGCGATGGTGAAATTGAGCAGCATGAGCTGACCCTCTAACTAGAGGGGAAGAGTGCATTTCCTTGAGGGCTGAGCTTCTGTTTTGCCTTTTCTCCTACAGCTCACTCCTTCCTTGGCAGTCCTCTATGGTGTTGTCTCCTTTAATCCTTGTGCAGCAAAGGTTAGTGTTAACACTGTGTGTAGGGGAAGGAGTCCCTGCTGGCACAGGAAAAGAATCATTTAATAAAAAAGTAATCATTGATCAGTGGCTCCAATCTGTCAAAGGTCACTTATCGATCCATCTCTCATTGCGAGTCAAGCCCTCTGTTTTAATGACCTAATTCCCAGGTAAGTTTCTCTGTTATTTGGGGGAAGCGGTGCTGCTTCTTATAGGGATGTCACTCTTGGCATGTGATGCCAGGGAAAAAAGTCTTGCAGTAATCTCAGCTGTCTGTGCTTTAAAGTGCTTCCAATCATGCTTGTTTTGCACGTTTGCTATCTCAAGGAAACCAAAAGTTGCAAGAATCATGGAGGTTAAATCTTCTTTTGCTGCCGGGGAAGTCTCTTCAGGCCAGAACTGAAGTACAGTAAGAGGGGTAATGCAGATGCAGAGGAAGGTGAGACACTTGTGAAGCTGCAGTTGTTCCTTGTACCCTAATTTAGTTTGAAAGAATTAAGGACAAATATGAGAGAAGGCTCCAAATATAAGCAAAGGTTCTTACAAGTGTCTGGCAAGCATCCCTCTTCCTTCTAGCCCTCTCATATGAGCTGTAGGATGGCACACAATGAGTTGTAAAAGATGTCACATTTTTGAGTGGTTACAGAGAAATTGAAGAAAAAAAATCCACTCACTGCAAAGGGATAGCATTCACCAGCTCTTCTAATATGATATCCCATTGGAAACCTTCTGAGATGTAAAAAATCCTATGGGCTCCACTAGCTGGGGCACTTGTAGGAAGATGAGTTTTACAGCATGCTCTGCCAATCCCATCCAGATGCTGGTTGCCAAAAGCTGCTGCACCTGGATGGGAGCATTTCCTCTTGCCGTGTCTCTCACTTGTACCCTGTTCCCATACAGCACAAAAATACATAATTCAGACTTTTGCATAGATTCTTTTTATAGGCATACTAAAAGTGGCATTAAAATATAGGACTTAATATATCCTTTGCTGCAAATGCTGCTATATGTAATATTCATATTGTTCTAGAATACGTGTGCATCGGTAAGGTGGGTAGCTCAAAAAGGCTGCAGCCCGCAGTGCTCATCTGGGACAGATTGAATGAAAAAGCAAGAGGAACCCAGGCCAGAAGGGCTGTGGCATAAATTGACAGCAGCAGAAACTGAGATGATGGTTCATGACATGATGTTGTAAAGTTAATAGAGTTAAGCAGGTTTTATGTCTTTATCTACAATCTCAGTTTCTGAAACAGGACACAGAGGGCTGATCAGAACAGGAGGATGCTGGACTGGAGATTAAAAGTATTAGTTTCTGCAGCAGTTTGCATCTGCTGTGGAGTAGGCATCCTTGAGTCTTTGTCTTGGACTTGTCTCTGAATCTCAACACAACACAGAGGAAGTACACATGTCTTTCAGAAATGCCCAGGTTAAACTTCAGAAAAAAGAGCAGCTCAAAATTCCATCTTCAGGGCTTGTGGGTGTCTTTGATTTTAAAATATCCTCTACCTTAAGCATCTAATAAAAAATTAAGACAAAAAAAGTACTTTCTAGCCTTACTGAAGCCAATGAAAATTGCTTCTGACTTCAGTAGAGCTGATTATTACTTTATTTCTCCTAATTCTTCAGATAACATTAATCACCTTCTTTCCCCAACAAAATGTAGACTCTACACTAGAACTGTGTGCATCTGAGAAGAACAACAGTAATTGAGGGAGGATCTACCATCTGCTGCAAATGTGACTTCTGGCCTTTCCTGTTGTCTTGATGGAGTAATTAATATCTCGGCTTTGTTTCTTTGCACCCTTTTGGCTGCTTTGCTCTTAGATATTCAGCTCCTGAAGCATTTCTCTCTGAATGTCATGTACCTCATTGGAATTTCCCAAGAAGTGTTGTGCAGTAAATATATTGATACCCTCTGCAGGCAGGTATGGTTTGTACACAGTTGTATTTCACCATGTGCTGTGAGTAAGTGGAGGCCACTGACTTTCTGCTTCTTGTCTCTTGTGGGAGCAGGTATGTGTGGCACCTCTCCAAAATTCCACAGGAACCAAGCTCTTGAATATCTGCTAGTGTGCAATGGGTGCATGTGTGTGTCTGGGGTCTCTTCCAGCAGATATGTAGAGTTACAGAATGGCTATAAAATTTATCTGGAGATTTCATTGCGAGCTGCTGGAGCGATTAATGAATAGCAGCAGGGTGCTATGTGGGTGTTTGCTCCACGTCTGTCTCTGATTATACAGGATAGGGACTCACACTTTTTCACATAGAAGAAAAATGAGACAGTAGTATTTTTTTGGGGGAATTTTTTTCTCTTCTAGAGTGAACATGCTGACTTACAGAAGAGGAGTGCTGCTCCTCACTGGTGCGTGGGTGTCAGCTGAAGCCTGTACTGCTGAGCTACTTGGTGCTGTGGTTCACCCCCGACTACATAGGTAAAGAAAGATTTTGGAAAGAGAGGTTCTGCTCTGTCCCCTCTCAAGGTACATTGTTTTCTGTGGTTATTGATGGTCTTGTAACTCTCAAGTGGCAGAGCAGAGTGGAGTCCTTAAGTGAGTTATGAAAGGCAATCAATAACTGTTGGAAATAATGTACCAAGAGCTGGTCCCTCATGAGCCCAGTTAAAACCAAACCCTGTTTTTAGTCTTTGAATTGACAGAGACTTGTCTTGGTTTGGTTTGGTTAGGTTTTCGTTTAAGGTCCTGGAGTGACCAGGGTGGCTGACCATGCCATGCAAAACAACTGCTTTGGAAGATGGCAGAGGGGCAGGCCCAGGACTGGAAAAGGAACTTAATTTTTTTCATTCTAACAATTGAGGGGAGGAGGAAAGAGCAAATGAATTCCATGACCCACAGCTCAGGGAGCACAGAAATGTGAATATAAAGTGGTTTGTGGGGTACGTGACACAAGGGAACACTTACTCTGTTTCCTCATGGGCTTTTTGCTTCTGGCACCCAGCTCTGGGTTTTAGGGTCTTCTCCAGTGGTGGAGAATAATGTTCATCCTCACAGCATCTGATGCAGGTGAAGAAGTAATACTCGTGGAGTCGCATTAGCAGTACCATCAGCTATCAAAACAATAATACATGGCTCTGCAAGGATACCTTGGCAGGCCAGGGAAAAAGCAACCTTTTTCTTTTTGAATTGAAAGATGTGGCAGATAGTGTGTAGCTACACCATATAAACACTGGCAAAGCAAGTGGGGAACAGGATCCACTACTTCAGCTTTGGACAACTTTTGATTCCTGAATTCCTCTGTTACCTATAGAAAGCTTATGACACACAGCTCAGCATTGCCAAATTGGATAGAATTAAGTTGTGACACCACACATTCTGTCCAGTTTATTTTGAAAGATAGTTATTGCCATTAAACTAAGAACATCCCACTGATGACATTTTTAAATTTTGTGTTGTGTTTTTAAAGGTTTTTGTATGCATTTAAAAAAGCCCTCAATCTAATCACAGGACATTTTTAAATGTCCTGGCCTGTATCATGACCCATGATCATGGAAGTGTCAGTACTAATAGCTTTATCCATTTCCTTTCTGTAAAACAGAACTAGTGTTATTTTAGCCCCTTTCCTGATGTTGAGTTTTGTGACACACTGTCAATTGCTTTAGATTAGCATATGAGGCATCAGCTGGTCTGATGGTCACCATCCTTGTGGATGCTATTAGCTTATGATGAATATGAGGTAACCTCATTTGGCTTAAGCCTTTCTTGCTATGAGCTGAATTAAACTGGATTATTTGCTGTTGACCAAGAACATAGATCCTTGAACCCCTCAGTTGACGGGTTCGGTAAGCCACAGTGCCTTAACTGTGTGTCTATGCCCCTAATATGTTACCTAGACCTCATATTCCTCCATCCAGCATAGTCTCTTCTCCAGTATTTTTCGAAGCTTATAGTAAGAGATTTTTTGCATCAGAGACTTAATACAAACAAGCTGTGATTGACCTTTTAAACCAAACAACCATGCATGTTTCCAATATGAAGAGACAGCAGACAAGCCTCTGGCTTGAGGCAGAAGATGGAGAAGAAAGGGAGGGATAAATATTCAAGTAGGAATAAAGAACATGGCCTTGCTACGTGGAGCAGAGAATAAAACCCCAACTTCTGCTTGCTTTGTCAATATGTCTGACGTGTTGCAAGACACTTTGTAGTGGGAGTCTCTGCTCTGTGGAGAGAGGAGAAGAAACATGCCTGTGTGTATTTATAGACCATAAATATTTGGTTTGGGCAGGTTTTAGATACTCTGTCATCTGAAGATCTTCAAAGTTCTTCTCAGACTTGTCATCTGTTCAGCTGTGTAGAGGACTTGTGTGCACGTAAAGTCTGCTGTAGGAGTCAGCTCTCCCTTGGGGTAAATGCACTCTTTGGTTACCCCTGGGCAAGGAAGGTTTGAATTTCATCTGGGAGTTCAGAAGGGAAGATGCACTGAATTAATGTCACATGTGCTCTGGACCTTACCCATCACGATTGTTTTGCCCACAGTAGAGACTGCACTTCTTTGAGAATTTTTTCTAGGGGAAGCTCAGTGATCACTGTACTAGGTTTTTTTTGGTTTTTTGTTTTTTTTTTTTATTATTTTTTTTTAATTTTTTTTTTAAGGGATTTGATGTATTTTGTCCCTGGAGTTGAGCAGCAGGGCTGACTGGTTGAAGACTGCACTGGCTGAACATGCAGAGAGTAGTTGGTAAGATGGAGTGTAGTTGCAGGAGGTGAAATGTGGGTGAGGCAGGGATTGTGTTGCCTGTTCCTGTGGAAGGACTTCTAAAAGCCATGGTTATGATTTTGCTTTGAAAGCTGTCCAAAAGCCTGCAACTACACAGTCTGTTCGTGCTTTCTTAGGATAAGTGTTTTTTGCCCCTTATCCTTATGTTGAACTATGTTTACTGGATTGACTTTGCACCTTTGACTCCTTGTGGTGTATTCTTTTATTTTATCCAGGGACTGATGTTTCTCCAGATCATGTTAAATGATGACAAAGAAATGCAAAAATGAGTGCTGTGAAGGGGTCCCTGGGCTCTTACCAAATACAGATCAGACATTTTGGAGTTTACGTTTCACCTTTGCATGAGCCCTAGATCAGGCTGTGTTTCCTGGCTAGGAAAATATTTGAGATTTGAATCAGCTGTCAGGTTCTAGGTGCTGAGTGAATGGGAGTAGAATTTCAGGTTTTCTGTTGATGCTTGTATCTTTTTCACTTTGCCTTGTGATCCATGGATTTTAAGGCTAGAACTGGCGATTATAATGAACTACTCTGAGCACCTGTGTGGTGGGGGAAGCTGTGTGACCTACAGCATATGCTTATATGCAGTGAAGCTATTTTGGAGACATTCTTGGGAACAGCACACTGGGGACAGTTTCTCTCCCCCACCATCCTTCAGACTCATCTTAAATCCTTTCTAATATTTATTGGCCCTTTGGGGCTCAGACTGTGCCTTCTCATGTGTTTTTTACAATATTTACCTTTCTCAGTGTAGGAACACAGGACTGCAGGAGGACCTCCTGAATCCCGTGACATGCAGCTGTATATCTTCTAAAGAAAACAAAACCCTTAGTTTTGTGATGTCTGATAGGGTGTGTTCTGATGGCTATTTCAGAACTTCAGTCTGCTGATTGTTAGAAATGCTATTTTAATTCCCAGTGTATGCTTACTTATAGCCAGTTTATACACCTTTGATCTGGTGCCAGTATTGCTCTTCAGATTAAATCTGTCTTTTTCCCTGTCCCCAAAGGATTTATAGATAGAAGTAATCTCTTGGCCTTCATCTTGTTAGGCTAAAAGTGTCATGTTGTCGTAGTCTCTTCTTGTGAAATAGGCTCTGTGTTGTCTAGTCCATCCTTGAAGGCTTTCTTGAAACTTGCTTAGTCTGGGTTCCTCCTTCACGAGCACAGGTGATCAGAATAGCGCGCGTTGTTTCAGAGCAGGTCTAACCACTGTCTGGCACGGTGGCTGGAGGCAAGCCTCCGATGTGTTAAGGCCCCTGGGTACTGCTGTAAGAAACTCATTGCCAGATTTGTGTGCAGATCCACCTGTCAGGACTCAGCACAGAACCCTTCCATTTTAAATCTCTGCACAAAATGTTTTAGCTTATGTGGTGTTTACAGAGCAGAAGGATCTGATTTTCATGGCATGGATGATGGATGTTGGTCCTTCTGGCAACACGGACTCAACTTCTGCTCCAGAGGCATTGGTGGAATTTTCTCAGCCCCATTGGTTTGGGATAAGTTGTAACTGGGCAAGTCAGATTTAATTCAGAAGCCAGTATGCTGCTTCTTTCTATTAGTGCATCTGTGTTATACAGCTATCTAGTGTAATTGCACGGCCAAATTGATTTATGAGGTCAAATAATCAGATAGACAATACATGGAGTACAAAATAGGTCCTCCTTTAGCGCAACTGAAGAGAACACTTTTTTGATAGTATGTGGATCTGAACACATCTGCTTTTTGAGAACATGGTATAGTTGTGTGTAATACTTTACATATGAACCTGAGTATGCCTTAAATGAGGATGGATGTGAAATGGTTATGTATATACATATACATATCAAACTATTTTAATCTTGTGTTGATAAGCCTATTGTGTGTGCATACCACCCTATGGGGTGATAATATATCAGAGAATTTAAGTACCTAAGGAAATGGAGAGTTTCTGTTCTTGTAACACTACTAAACTCTCTTCTCTGTATGGTGTGTTTAAGCCATAATTATAATAAAATCCACAGGAAAAGAGAAAATCTTACATCTGTACTTGGGGCTAAATCATGGTTATAGTGGGAACTGGATGTTCATAAACTCTGAATTGTACACAATTAAATACTCAATATGATAAATATGTTTGCATTGTATATGGCACAATTGTAAAAGAAGAGACCTGCAAGGAAAACATTATTATTTATAGCATGCTGTGGTTGTATTTCTTAGTATTGTGTTTAATGGTTTCCTGGTTCGAGTTTGAAATTTTGATGAATGACAAGATGCCAGGACACTACAATATGAGTCTCATCTCTCAGCAATTGCATGTTGCATATTGTCTTTTATCCTTAAGAGAGGAAGAGGGGCTTTTACAATAGAGGGTTGTCTAGTAGAGCAAAGGAACACAAGCTGAAATAGACAAATTTGGATTAGAAATAAGGTGCCAATCTTTAACAAATATGATAATTAGGCCCTGAAAAAATGTTCTAGGAGTTGTTATGGACTTTCCATTAATAGAAATCTTTGACAGGATTTTTTTTTTTCTCCCACTCTTCATCAAACAGAAATTAATTCAGAGAAGTTCTCAGGCCAGATGACCCCCGGGGTGTTCTGGCTTTGTAATTTGTGAATCCTCCGTAAGTCATATTCCAGCTCTGGTTATACAAAAACGATGATCTTTGTGGTTGAGTGAAACAGAAAAGCGTTTCCTCCACACGGTCCCCGTGTGACACTGGGAGTCATGAAAGTTGTCCATGGATCTCATTCCTGTGTATAAAATGGATGTAGTATATTTTTCCTCATACAGATGTAGAGAAGTGAGATGCTTCTGGGCAGACAAGCTTGAGATCTATAGGGCTGTGTCCATCCGAGTCATGCTGGTTGTTTTCCTTAGATGTTTGCAAGTAGGATTCAGAGACACTAATCTTTATAGTGTTGAATAGTAACGGATCATCTGCCAGAATGTGATAGGGAAGAGGTAAATTGAATCACTGCATCTTTTGTTACCCACATTTCTGGTATACATATGTGGAGGCCAAATTAGAGGATGACCCTGGCTGACACAACTGCTCTTCGATGCTTACTTTGTCTGCCAAACCCTGTATTCAGCAATGCCAGGCTGACTGCAAACAGAAACGTGAGGGCAAAAAAAAAAAAAAAAAAAAAAGAGAATTTCTCTCTTTCTGGGTGTAGTTTTCTAGACAATTCAAGCTCCTTAATGCCAGTTCTTTGTTGGACCATTGTATCTGGGGTTATAATGGAAGCCGAGGATTGAAGTGGCGGGAATGCTGGAGATGGTAGGGTGATAAATGAGCTTGAAAGCTATCAATAATTTCTCTGACCTGTTTTTGAGATCATCTTCATTCCTGCCCTCGCTCTGGAAAGATGGCATGGACACTGAAAGTCACTATGGCCCCTTAAAATGTGTGCACATAGAATTCATGATTGTCAAGTCCTGTGATACGGGCAGTGAAAAACTTCTGCCAGAATATGGAAGGGCAGAGCAGTTTACATTTCTGATGCATCAGTGACATTTGATTCACCCTTGCTCCTTTTTCCACCTGCTGCATGTGTAAGGGAAGTTCTTAGTCCCTTTCGGTCCTGGTGTTGCCCTTCCCAGCTGCATACTGCACAGCACGCTCAGCCTGCCACCGAGCACCATCAGCTTTTCAGGAGCTAATTGGATAAACTTTACTCTAGAACCCATTGAACTTGTGTGTAATTGTGCTTAATTAAAGTGCAGAAAGTTTGAAGAGATAGCAAGTTAAGGTTTAACGTAACAACGAAGTGGCACTATTCCACCATCTGCTTCCTTCAAGACGTTAATTGCTGCCTCATATTTGTTTGTTTTAATTAGGAAAGAACCTTGATTAAAATGGAATGAGGAGGGGTAAGGGTAGAGGAATGAGAGGCTGGGAGGAGAGGAAGAGGGGAGTGCAGGAGAGGGAGGAAGGAATGGAAGATGAAGGTTTCACGATGCTACTGAGTGCTGATCAGCAGCTCTAGAGTAGCCAGCTAAGAATCAATATTTTGGTGCTCGAGGATACAGCTTGGACAAGCAACACAGAGTTGTGTCACTGAGAAATTCAGTCATAAAAGATGAAAGGAACAAGTGAAAAAAGCAAAAACATTTTTCATGGACCAGTCTTTGTTGTAACTGCTTCTTACCCACTTCTGCAGAATCTTCTTTGATTGTACACTGTAACTGCAGTGCTGTGTTTTTTTGGTCTTTATTAATAACCCACATGGAAAAAAAGGTAACCAGACTTACCCCAGGTTCACTTCTTTTTTCCTCTCCCTTGAACTACCATCTATCTGCATTAAGTTCATCTTGGAAAGACTTCAATTTCTTATGAGCAGCTCCAGATAAAAGCATTTTCTAATGATTGATAACCATGTCTTCTTGAAGAATAATGTCAGCAATTTTCTGGATAGTTGAGTTATAAAAGAAAACTAAAAAAAAAAATAATTAAAAAACACACTCCCCCATATTCTGAAGCAGTGGTTTTGGCTGAAACTTCAGGGATAGGAGCTTAGAAACTTTTAATTGGATTCATCCAACTTACCTTTTTCTCTCCTTTTTCTGTTTCTTTCTCTCTTCCTTTTTTCCCCCTTCCCTTTCTCCTTTTTAGCACTCTCGAGAGTGAAGTCTGATTTCCCAAGCAAGTATAAATGTAATTAAAGTCAAACAGAGCTCTTAAGAAAGGGAAGCAACTAATTTATTTTCTGGGCCATTGATATCATGGACAGATCTTGATAATGGAAAAGCACCAACCCAAGAGCATGAAATGGGAATACTGAAGTCACTGAAATAACAAAATGCTTAATAGCATGATGAGTAAAAATTGCTTGTTTTGCAGGAGACTATGATTGATCTAAGACATAGGCCTCATATTATTCTGTTCTCACCTCTTCTTTCCCACCCTGCTCTCTGACAGAGGCTGTACCTTTGAGATACCCAAATCTATTGTCTCCTGGGACTTTCACTCTTTTTTTATTTGCCATGTAGGATTTTTTTTTAACTCTCTTTTACTAGTGGGAAGTAGTTCCATTCCCCTGTGGCAAGCTTCAGAAGGCTTGTGGTTGAATCAAAAAAATGTTAAACTTGCTTAATCTCTTACCTAAAAATAGAAAAAAAAAATCCCCAAACCAAAACCCTCACCTGTTCACCTTGAATGGATTGGTGAATCTTTGATAAATGTGAAAAATGTTTGTACTTTACATTGCAGGCCCATAACCTTAGTTTAGCTCCCACCTGTACTACTGGCTATTTTGTTTTTTGCTGTTCTTGGGATTTCATCAGTAGGACCAGTCACCATTGTAGCAGGCTAGTGTATATGCATGAATAATTATTATACAATATGAATGGAAAAGTATTTTGTGTCTGGGAAGTTTAGTACAAGGATGGGAACGTGGCTTTTCACCTGTAGATCTCTGGTTCAAAATCAAGTGCTTTAGTTTTGTCCTTTAAATACAGTGTAATTCTTCCCTTGGGGCAGGATAGGAGACTCACTGGATCAATTCTAATTGCATTGCTTAGTGTTATGCACTTTAATATCTCCGAGATGTAAGCTATAAAAGAACCAAAGGAGAACCCAGGTTAGTAGGGACTACAGATTGCGTAGTGTGCTGGGGTGCCTTGGGTTTTCTTTGGACATGTCCTGTTCCTAAATTAATTTGGATTCTTTTTGCTTTATAAAACCCATCATGATCCCAACTCAATATGATGCAATTACTAGCTCCGTGCAATTCTGGTCATCCCATCTAGGAGAAGTATGGAAAAAGTCCACCAGACCCCCAGTGATACCTCTGTGAAGAGACATGGAAAGACTGGGACTCCTCAGATTGTGAGAAGAGGTCTGGGGCAGGAAGTGCTGTAAAATCCACGGTGGGATGGAGAAGTGGGATGTGGCCTCCAGTTCCTGACTTATAGCCAATACTGGAGTGGATAGGGATGGCTTTACTAAAAGTCTGTGAAAGTGTGTTTTGGTGTTGAGAAGCAGGATGTAAGATCACTGAGCAGGAGGCAGGCTTCCACTCTGGCAGTGGGCAGTATGAGGTGGCACTGAAGGAAGACTCTGGAGAGGAGGAAAGGAGTGAGCATACACCAGCCTCTCCTAATGCAAAGTTACCACAATAAAGACAGGCTGATTTCAATGTGCAGGGTCTTGTGTTCTGAGTATGAAAGTACTGAAAGAGGATATGCACTGGCTGGGGTGGCTAGTGGCATCTGTATCTGATTGGTGTCTTGGGCAAAACCCTCAACAGGAGAAATTCCTCAGCCTAGTGTTGTGTAGTTTGTTGGGGGTGAACATCTGGAGAAGAAGATGTCCCTCTAGGTTTTGGGATTCTTGGCTGTCATGGGTGTGAAGATTAAGGAAAGTTTGTTCTTGAAGTCTGAAATCAATTGAATTGGAGTGTTGGCTTGGTGTGTGGTGGTGGTGTTGTTGTTGTGTGGGTTTTAAAATTTTTTTACAGCAGTGCTGCTTAGAATATTTTTCTGGCTTTATTGCTATTACCTACCTAAATAGCAAATATTCTGCTGAACACCACTATTGCCTCCCTCCTCTGCTCAGTCATGCACTCTTGTCTGTATAACAGTTACTTCAGACTTTTATTTTCATCGCTGTCAAATAGCCTGCAGTCTTGTGGTTTAGAATCAACTGGTTGTGTAGTTTGGTACAGTTGCAATCTTAATCTCTCCCACTAGTCAGGAAAAGCATTTGGAACTGATATTTTAGGAGATACACTTTGAGTGCCTCTAATTCTGCTGCCCTGGACGAGCAGTGTTTGTCATGGTGAAGCTGTATGGGATTATCTGGGGAGACATCTGACAGAAAGCCAACAGTGAGCTGTAGTCCAAGACAACATGCTGGCTTTGTGCTGCAGAGTAACTGTATACCTTTTATCAGCATGTATTTTTTAGCAGGTGACTACTTCTAGCCTATATTTGTGAGGTAATCAGAAGACCGGAGTAGGCTGATGGATTTTTCCATGTCCTTTCCCTTTTTCATTTAATTTCATAGGAAATCCTATTTTAGGGATTCTGTAAAAGCAGTTTACAGTGATGTAAGTCTTCCCTTTCCTGTAAACTGTGGAGGCAGTTTTACTTTTTGCAGTAGTACACATTGCACATGTTTGGAAACTGGCTTCTTTGAAAGCAGCTTTTCATTGTTTTTTAAACAATGTTTGTAATTAAACAGAGCTAAAACCTTGTATTTTCTCATAAGGCTAACAAATATACAGGCATGCACTTTGTAGCTTTTCTCCTTTATTTGGCTCTTACTTAAATGTGTAGAGGGATTTTCTCCTGTTAGATGCATGTCTGTTTAATTTGTCTTTATTTTTGACTTTTAAATGCCTCAGAAAAGGAGGAACATGCAGGAGTCTCTAAAGCAAGCTTAAGATGTACTTAGCTCATCCTTAGTGATGGGCACTGCTGCATACAAGAAGCCCGCCTGACTTTACACTTTTCCCTTCCTCTGAGCGTTTCAGATGGTTTAGATGACCACTGGTAAAAGATTAAGTTAAACGTACCCATTTTTTCCCCACATGGTTGACTACGTGTTTTTGGAGGCTCAGAGATGAGTTGTCACTTAGGGAGATTTGGAGGAAAAAAAGGCATTGCAGATCTCCTGACTGAGCAGTGCATCCACCGTGGGCTGTGATTCCTGTTTAAAACACAGAGTGGCCAACGTATAGATTCACTTGATTTGTATTTAAATGGAGAAGGTGAGTGCCTGTTTTCCCATGTTGTATCACAGGAGGGAGGTATTGTATGGCTGGGCATGGCAGTCCCCAGGCAGGTGCAGGCCATGTCAGCTCTCCATGACTGGTGCCAAGGAGGAGCTCTGAGGAACCTCTTGTGCTGTGAAAAGCTGTCTGGTGCTGGTGGAGTGAGAAGGCAGCTGGAGGTGAGCCAGGAGTTGAGGCAGAGGAAGGCTTCCCCTCTCACTGCCACTGCCCTGCCTTTCTGCCTGCCCACTGAATAAACCTGCACAGCTTTGGGGCTAAGCCATCAGGAGTAACGAAAGAAAATCTGCAGTGTTTTATACATGCATCTTCCCTCTCTTAATTTGAAAGGGGACTATTAATGTCATAATGGAAAATAGATTGCTCTTACCTTAGCTTGTCTTTTGAGTGGGTCGAGCACTTTACAATCACTAATTAAACTTTTGTACTGGATTTGCATGGCAAGGTTTTGGTAATCGGTGTCTACAGGGGTGGCTTCCGTGAGAAGCTTCTAGAAGCTTCCCCTATGTCCAATAGAGCCAATGCCAGCCAGCTCCAAGACAGACCAAGGCTGAGCGCATCAGTAATGGTGGTAGCACCTCTGTGATGACATATTTAAGAAGGGGGAAAAAAATCTGCTGTGGAAACAGTAGAGAGAGGAGTGAGATGTGAGAGAAACATCTCTGCAGACAGCAAGGTCAGTGAGTAAAGACATAGGGGTAGGAGGTTCTCCAGGCACTGGAGCAGAGATTTCCCTGCAGACTGTGGTGCAGCCCATGGTGAGGCAGCTGTGCCCCTGCAGCCATGGAGGGTAACGGGGGAGGAGAGATACACCTACAGCCCAGGGAGGACCCCATGCCAGAGCAGGTGGATGTGCCTGAAGGAGGCTGCACCCTTGGGGAAGCCCATGCTGGAGCAGGCTCCTGGCGGGACCTGTGGAGAGAGAAGCCCACGCTGGAGCAGGTTTGCTGACAGGACTTGTGACCCCATGGGAAGCTTGCGCTGGAGCAGTCTGTGCCTGAAGGACTGCACCCCATGGAAGAGACACATGCTGGAGTGGTTCATGAAGAACTGTAGCCTGTGGGAAGGACTCCAGTCAGAGAAGTTCATGCAGGACTGTCTCCCATGGGAGGGACCCATGCTCAAGCAGGGCAAGAGTGTCAGGAGTCCTCCCCCTGAGGAGGAAGGAGTGGCAGAGACAACATGTGATGATTTGACCACAACCCCCATTCCCATCCCCCTGCACTGTTGTGGCGGAGGAGGTGGAGAAAACTGGTAGTACAGTCAAGCCCAGGAAGAAGGGAGAGGTGGGGGGGAGGTATTTTCTAAGGTTTGGTTTTGTTTCTTATTATCCTACTCTGATTTGACTGGTAGTAAATTAAATTCATTTTTCCCCAAGTCAAGTCTGTTTTGCCTGTGATGGCAATTGGTGAGTGATCTCTCCCTATCTTTATCTCGACCCACGAGCCTTTCATTATATTTTCTCTCTCTGGTCCAGCTGAGGAGGCAGAGTGATAGAGTGGCTTTGGTGGGCACCTGGCATCCAGCCAGGGTCAACCCACCCCAACTTTACAATGTGGCTGCTGTGGTCCTAGCTATATTCCCTGAAAGAGTATTTTGCCTAAAGCTGCAGAAACAGGTTGTGAACCACCTTATTTTGACTCATGCATGTACTCTGACTGCTAGAATGTGAGTCGTATTGCATGAGGAACTACTGAGCAGCAAAATATTGGCACCTGACAGCTAGGTGCCACAGATAAAATGGGCTAAATTAATGTGTGAAGAAGTTACACGGGGGAGAAGTTTGGCCTAGAATCTAGCAACTGGCAGGTTGCAGCAACCATCTGTTGCCCATGGTACCAAGTAATCATTTTCCATAGTTACTTCTAAATTTCAGTAACTCGACACAATTTGGAAACAGAAGTTCTGCCAGGTTATTATGAGCACTTCAGGTATCTTCCTTTTAAGTGTTGATTAGAAAAGCTTTTCCCTCTGTTTCTCCCAGACTTGTTTTTGTACTCATGACAAGTGTGGGGTGGGAGACTGGAGTGCTCAGTCTACTCAGGAATGAGTGCTCTCACCAGTGAATTTTGTTTTTCCCACCCACGTATTTTAGCTATATACTAGGCAGAGTGTCGCTTTAGGTGTAGAGAGTTGTTTGTTCTTTCCTTGCTTGCCTTACTGGTGGACAGTAGAAGAATAATTGTTGCTCTTGGTGAGGCAGTTTGTGGTATTTAATTTAAAAACTAGGGCTAATCCTGCAGCATTTCTCATTGGCTTCCAGTTTGCTATCAGCTAGCAAGAGCTTTATGTGGAAAAAGGAGAGGAAAACTGGTGCCAAACAGGAGCGAGACCCATCACTGCCTCATCACCGATCTCTGGAGCTATGCAGAACTTCCCAGCCAGGCACTGAGCTGAGCGCAGGGCTTGGAATGAAGGGGAAAAAATGGGTGTTGTTAGCAAGAACTAACTGCTCATAATGTTTTTGTCAAAATAATGGCTTTTCAGACTGTGAAAACAATGTTAGCAGAAAGGATGTATTATTCAGAATGTTCAGATTTTTTTGTTAAAAGGTAGGGAAATACATTTAAAATTGATTTGAAATGAAAAGTTATGCAATTGCTAGGAATGAAGCTATTTATATAGCAGTCTCAGTTTTCCCACTTTTCCTATTCTCCACTCTTTTCCCAGAAGAAATAAAAAGAAACAGGAAATGATGACTGGAAGTTACTATAACCAAAGCCAGGTAACTGTTTTGTTTTTTAATTAAAAACAGAAAATTCTATGAAAATGCCTCAATATAGTAAGTGTTTGGTGGTGTTTTTTTTTTTTTTTTTTTTTTTTTTTTTTTTTTTCTTTTCACTAGTGGGTTTTGTAGCAAACAGTTGTCCTTTGTCAGCTGTATTGCTAACCATGCAGAGATTCATATTTAGTATGGCAAAGCAAAAAATATGTCCTATGCAGATAGTGTACAGAGATATTCTCTGACCCACTATTGTAGCTGTACCCTGAGAGAGTCTGTCCTGGGCAGTTGAAGGAATTCAAGTCTTTTCCTCATTCTTTTTTTCTTTCCTATTTTTAAAATATGTGAGTTTGAATCCTGACTTGAGCAGGTTGAGCTGGGATTTTGAATTCACAGCTCAGTCACTCAGAATGTCAATTGTCTTCCAGGGCACTGCACTGTGAGTCCCAAGGCTGAAAGCTCTTTAAAAGACCATCTGACTTTTAAAGGAACATTTGCAGGAGAATATATATCTTTTAGGTCTATTCTAAATCTACCAAGTGTGATTGATTTATCAATATGTATCAACTAATGCTTAAATAAAGAGACTTGTCTTCTCCAGTGGTGTTATAATGCCCCATTAGAAAATTTGAAATAATTTCTAAAAGCTTTAATTTCCATAATGCTGCTAGTTAGCTTTTTTTCCCTCCTGGGCTCATTTGAGATACTACGCTGGCTAACACGCTTTGCTTCCTGGATCTGTGGCTGTTGCATGCTGCTGCCTAGTTTGGGGTTTTCAGCGATGAGTTTTAATACAGGGATAGAACAGAAGAGTGCTGGTGCAGTGCCCCCAGTCTGTTTCACAGGTGGTGAAGAGTTAGTCCCTGTTACACTGTTTCCTAGTGTTTTTATCCCGGTTCATTTAAAAATGTATCAGGCAATTTTTCCTTCCTGTCCCCTTCCTGCAGTCATGCCCAAGTACTTCTGACAGCCCAGGATGCACTCTCTGGACTTCTTGTTTCAGCTAACGTCTGCCTCTGTCACCCTATGTGTATGATGCTTCCTCTTATGCTTTGCTACATGTGCTCATTCCCTGCCTTTTTGACTACTTGTGTTTTATTTACTTGGAGAAATTTAATTACCTCATCATTAGGCAGCTCTGCTGAAATAAATAGATGAATCCTTTATACTTGAATTTTGTAAAAATCCTTTGGGTTTGCACATCTTAAAGTGTTTCTACATTTCACAATAGCAAGTCTCTGAGGAAGAGGCACAACTAGAGAGAAAACTTATAGGGCAAAATACTGTGAAGCACAGAAATATAATCAATGAAGTTGTACAAGAATTAAAAAATAATAATAAACCCCTGTCCTGTCTGTAACTTCTTCCACTCTCTGGGTTCTTGGGCTCACAGGGCTCTTAGGCCTAAATTTGTCTCATCAACAGCCTTCCGTTCAGAAGAGGTACTGCCCTAAGCACTGCATTTCTGCTTTGAGAGTTCTAAAGGCTTGGTGGCCTAGGTAGCCTCTACCAGAGTTGTCTCAGTCCTTGGTTATGAGGCAGCTGCTGGCGCAGAGCAGCAGGTTTGTTATTCCAGCCTTGCCAGCAGGCTGTATGGGTTGGGCGGAGGATGGCCTGGTGCACGCTGACAGGTCACCATGTAGTGCTGCAGGCACAGGCCAGGCTGAAATGACTCCTTACAAGTACAGCACGCCTAGTGCATTTCTTAACTGTCCCATGATTGCTGGTTAGGTTACAAACTGGCCCCTATCATGCAAAGCTAGAGGCCATTTCCTTGATGATCTGGAAAGTTTTCAATATCCTCAGACATTTAATGTATTATCCTTTTCCAGCCAAGACACTGACGCTTGAAGATTTTTGCTAGCAGTCTGTCTTGGCAAAGATTTCCACTTCCATTCTGCAGCACACTAGAACTGAGAAACATATCTATGCATAACCTCTTGTCAGATCCTTCCAATAACCCTTGGGTAGAAGTGGGGAGGAGAACAGGGTAGAGTGAATTTTGGCAAGAATTTTGTGTATCAGAAGATGAAAAGAGCAGAGAGCTGGCGGAATGCAGTGATTTTCCATGGCAGGGGATTCCCAGCCTGCTGTTGTGTGTATACCCACAAAGGGCAACATTTTTTCTGGAATAGTGGTAAGGGAGGAATGTGATTCAGAAAGCAGACACCTAATCCCACAGTGGCTACAGACTTTTAGAGTCTTTACTCCCTTGTGCTGATGAGCATCACTCACTGAGAGATCTGTTTGAACATGGATCCCTCACACTTCCATTCCCATGTTTAGCTGGGCTCCCTGAAAGTCATTCCCATTTGGTCTGTAAACAGAGCGTCAGCTGTTTAAGGCGTTTAGAAACTGAGCTGAACATTCCCTGTACTGTGGACAGCTGATCACACCTGTCTGCTAGGTTTGGGTGTTCATGTTTGCCTTGTGGGAAGCTGAGTAGAAATTTTTGCATGAGATTATGAAGTTGCAATAAAACATAGAATGCGATCCATATTACATAATGGCGAAATCCACTGTAAATTTCCAGATGTCCACAGTCCCTTTATTTAGTTTTTAAGTGGATGCTGCTTATCTTCCCCTGAGCCTAACAGAGTATAGCGAAATGACCCAAATGAATTACTGGCTGTACTAATGGTAGGGAAGTCTGGCCAGGTGCAGTGTCCCCCTTTATGTATATTATGTTTTTAGTAAAATAACCAAACTGTTTTCATCTTTCTTCTCTGTAATATACTATCACAATATTTAAAAACATGCTGACTTGCTGTAAATCAGCTCCAGGAGTGTAAAAACATGTTGATCGAGGTGCGAATTGACTGCGATCTGTAAGTGCAGAAAAGAATGAGTTTAACTTTTGTTCTTTTTCTAGTAGTTTTCATAGTCCTTTTATGCTTTTTTTTTTTTTTTTTTTTTTTAGAAAAGGAATATTTCTATTCTACTATACACCAGCTGGAATATAGAGGCATTTTAGTGCTGGCTCATGTACAGAAAATCACAATTATTAATGTATACATGAGCAATGCCTGGGAGTTCTGTTCTTTAGTGTGTTGTGCTAGATTTGGTCAAACAGAAAAGAAACTGTTCTTGCTCATTAAGAACTTAAAAAATGCATATGAAAGGAAGAAGCAAATGGATAGACAGATAGGAAGAGCAATGTGTTATTGATTGGTGTGCCAGCCATTAGTGTTATTTTGTTGTTGCTTTTTATGCTCTGTACCTTTTCCTGATGCTAAGTAGCTGATAAAACAGTTCAACAGTGACTTTTTTCCTCTTCTTGCTTCAAATTTGGGAGCCCCCTATACTCCAGTGGTATCTCTTCTCTGAGGAGTGTCTTAAGACTAGCCTGTCTCTGCAGTATCAAATACATTTTGGGGGAAAAGTAAACCTATTCTAGACTGATAGTCTTAGGAAATCTTGGAAGCAGCCTCATTTTCAGGTATTTATGACATGCTTGAACTTCAGTTTTCAGTAACAATGAGCACATTTTTAAAGGATTAATTTTTGTTGAAAGAAAAAGGAAATACAGTGTATGTGTCAGATATGAGATCTGGAAGAAATTTTCCCATTTATCATTAATGCCAGCATTGCAAATTCACATAATTCCCTGCTGTGATGTGTGTGGCTCCTGGCTTTGCATTTGATATGTTAGGATCTGGTAGAATAAACAACGCTACAGATCTGTCCAGGCTTCTTGGTTGCAGAAAAGAGGATGCAGGGGACGGAGGCAGACCAACTACAGGAAGAGTAAAATAAATTATAATAATTCTGAGCTCTCCAATTGTTGAACTTCAAAGTCTTTAGAAAATCAGGTATTCTTCATTCTCTTTTAACAATGGTGGAATTGAGGGAAGGCCAGTGTCCTCAGCGCAGCTGCCATGGGAATTACAATACAGGCTGTTGAGTTTTGCAGAAATCACTCTCCTGGTTAGTGCTAGCTCAGAGAAGGGGGAGTCTGGCTTCTTCTGCGTGGCAGTACAGAGCAATAACTGCTCACCTGCTGCCAACGCTTCCTTTTAGCTAGTCCTTGTTAGTGGAGAGTTTGTGGTAATGGGAGTAATTAACACACTAGGAGTCATTTCTGTGTCCTGGAAGGGAACAGAAAGCTATCAGAGCAGCCCCAGACATGATTGCTCTGCAGGGTTATTTTCTCTCTCTCTTTCTTTCTTTTCCATTGTGCTTGGGTTTTGATTTTTCTTCTTTGTGTTAAGAAAGCTGGAGAGCTGAAATGGTCTGTAAATTGCATTCATGCTGTGCTTGGGCTAGGTAGGCTAGTTAGAGGTCACTCTCTGGACTACTTGGCCTCCTCTTGTGGGGTGGGGAGAGTGTTTAAGAAGGGAGTCACACTGTCCCTTGTGGCTTTTTTAACCCTTCTTCTTCCAGTGTAGATTTGAAGAGCTTTGGTTCTGAGTTGTTTGTTTAAATAGGCCCAGGAGGTGAGAACCTTGAGGGATGATTATGATAAAATATTAGCCTTCCAGCAGCCAGATGGCTTCCCAGCATAATAGCTCTGAAGTGTGAGGCTGTGCTGCCATGGTCCCATGCTTGTTGTTGAAGTGAGTGCATTGCTAGCTTGCTCGCATCCCTTCTGAGGTTGCTGGTGGCATTTCAGCTGGGTGTCTTGCAAGTGCATGTGAGTTCAGCTTCCCTGTGCACAGGTACCTAGTTTGGGTATTACACAGTGTTTCTGGAGGTAAGCTCCAAGAGAAGACTTGTCATAAACAGTGGTTCTTGCCCTCCGCAGGTGAGAACTGGGGACAGGGAGAAGAATGGCAACTTCATATCCGCTTTTAAGAATGGAAAAGCTAAGCCTGCAAGATATTTCAGTGGTGGGAAGAACCAATGAACATAGGAGAGTACGTCTTCCCCTTGGGCTTGGTGTGGGGCAAAGGCATGTGCAGTTCTCACAGTGATATTAGAGACTGTCATGAATACTATGTCCCTTGAAACCATCCAGGAGAGGTCACCACAAGCTCTGTGTCACCCTCAATCCCCAGTTTTGAGATGCTGGCCTTCATGCCCACATGTGTCTCTAAATTCAAGATAAGCCCTAAATCTCTCTGTTTCCTCTGCTGCTTATTTCCCTGCAGCCAGACTTGTATGATGCTGCATCCCATGTAGTTCTGATAACTTCAGCAGAGTGTTCAGCTCTTTGCAAGGCAAAGCCCCCTTTTTTGATTGCACTTCCAGCCTCTTCACTAAGGAGAAGCCCATCTTACCTTACCCCTGGCCCCAGTGAGCAGTGTCATGCCACCAGACTCTCTCTGGGTGTAGCTGTCCACTTCTGTCTTCAGCCTAGTTCTCTCAGCTCAGCTCCACTGGCACCACCCCAGAGTCCTCTCCATCCCAGCAAGGGGATAATTCCAGAATCCAGATTTATAGCTGAGATACAAATGCTGCTAGAGGAATTAAAAACTAAATGAATCCACGTGGTTTTCTCTAGTCTCTTGAATTTCAAAGCTTCTATGTCTCCTCTCAGTTCTCTGTAAATATCCCACCATGCATCCTTGCTGAGGAGGCTGTGTGATGAGAGGATTTTTGTGTTGGTTTGGTTTTTTTTCCAGTGACAGTAACAGCTCACAGTTTTCACACCTGCATTTTTCATCAGAAGTTTTTTTTTGTTATTTTTCCTCCTTTTTTAGCCACAATTCAGATGGGGGTAAGACAAGGCAGAAAGATTTCTACTTACGACAGAAGTGTCTGTGGAGACCCACGCTCAATGCATGAGCCAAAAGGAGACCATTGCTCACTAGAGAACTGGATGAGTGAAGACAAGCTGAATAAATACTATTAATTCCCCATTTGTCTGCCTCTGGAAACCTTGGCTTTTAATATCAATTATTGATTGTGAATCTCACTGGATCATTTTGAGCAGCATCTGTCATAGAGCTGCGATGATCTTATTGCTGTGCCTTGGGCCAACTGCAGGAACACACATGGACACAAAGTAAAATTAGGGTCCTGTTTACCCCTTACTAAAACTACTCTGTTTCATTAGGGCCTGGGGAATAAAGGAAACTGTTGAATTTTGATTTTTTTTACAGTGAAGGCAAGGACAAGGATTAGTTCCTGTGTGGTATAAATACATGATGACCAATGTATGTTTTTCCTCCCACACAATGTCATAATGAAAAGTTTCAGTTGTGGAAGGGGATGGCAGACCTGGGGGACTGTAAACCTCTTTGATCAGTGTGTCTGTGGGGTTTTGTCCAGTACCCTTAGGTGGAATAATGGGACTTAGGCAGGCTTGCATTGGTCATCAATGGCAGGGGTTTGCAAAGGAAGCCAGCCTGTCCTTGGCTTCATCTAACTCTGTTGTTCTTTCTGCACTAGGAATTGCTGAAAACTACCCTCAAATACAAAAAAGTCCATCCCCAAGCAATTAGCAGCCAGAGAGAGAGGTAGTGTAGGATAGAGGGCAGCGTATGACAAGCCTGTCTCCTGCAGCCTTTCTGTGCGGTTGGGTAGATAAGCTGTGAAGCAGCACTGTGCCCAACTTCTCACACTCTTACCTAAGCAGGTGTGTTGTGAGATGTTTGCAAAGATATCAACCCCACATACAGAGTGTGCCAGTCAGTAATTATGGAAATTAGTTGGCAATTAGATAACGTCACTCACTCTCCACATTCAGCTGATAAGCAGTTGAGAGCCACTCCAAAGCGAGGTAAGACCCTCTCTGTGGGCTGCTGAGCAGACGGCTCTGACCTCCTGGCATTAATAGGCAGCCCTCAAGTTTGGGAAGGTGTGTGGTGGTCGGGTAGCACTCGTCCACAGCACTGTGGCGGTGCTGCCTCCCTTCCTCAGCTAGGGAAGTTGTGCAGCTTTATTAGCCCTGTGAGTGGGATGTTTCAATAGTGCAAGTGGGTGTGTTTCCTACAGCGGGTTTTGCGTATGCGAGATGCTGCGCCGTCTGTTTAGCGTGCAGGTTCCTTGCTGTCTTGGCTCTCTGGTGGGCCAGGGAGGTGGTGCAGGCTGCTGGGGGTGCAGTGGAAATATCTTGCTGTCTCCCTCATTCCTTCAGGGTAGCAAGTATTTAAAATGCTCTGCAAGGACCTTGCCTAGTGGTTTGTTGAAGGACTGTATTTTTTTGTTTTGTGCTGCTAAATCACATCAAGCCAAAAATATAACACAGAAAATATTTGTTATGTTGTTTTTCCATGTGAGCAATAGGTGGAATTGGAACAGGGGTGTTGCTAATTCATGACTGGGAGAGGCAGTGTCCATCATCAAGTCATTTTTTGTCAGATGTGTTCACACTGTGACAAAGTTTGAGATTTCTTGGAGATAAAGTATATAAAGAAAATACGATGGAATTCTGTAGTTATTGTCCCAAACTGTAATGCATTGCTATGGTAGCGGTGTGCTGTATGAGGCTGCTAGGGTAGTACTTAGGCTAAAAATAAAATGGTAAGAGCAGAAAATTGTTCGTTCTCAGTGTGTCTTGGAGGATCATTGTGAGAAACGAGCAAGGCACAGATTTGTTGTGTCAGGGTTTACTCTGTCAAGGTTAGGATTTAGATCCTGACCACCGCTGAAAAGGACACTGGATCTTCTGAGTTTTTCTTGAAGACCCTGCTACTGTGCAGTGAGGTTTGCTTTCACAGGCTGAAACACATGAAGCACAAAACTGTAATAGCAGGAACCGCCATGGGTCAGGACTGCTGAGTGCTGATGCTACTCTGGAGGAGCCTGGGATAGCCCCAGCCTGCTAGCAGCTGGGTGCAGGCAGCCTTCCCAAAACCTGACCTGCAGTGTCTAAAAGGCAATGAAGCACGCAGAAGTGACACCTGTATTTCCTTGTTTTTGTGTCTTCTTCCTGTTCTGAAACAGAACTGGCTCCGTCTTCTTTCAAAATAGTTAGAGAGGAGTTAACTTGGCTTCCCTCAGTCCAGACAGATAGAGAGGATTGCCTTGGCTTCCCTCAGTCAACAATGCTATTCCTGTTTAACGATTTCTGCCTGGTTTCCCTTGTTGACTGGGACCTTTGTCCAAATGTCTGTTGATGTTACAGAAGTCTGTACCACAGTGAAACCTCTGCTCTTTATTGTGCCTTTGAAATATCCCAAGGATTGAATCAGCCTATGGAGATCGAGATTTCTTTGTGTGTGTAAAACAGGGTTTCAGCAGCCTAGAGCTGGGACAGTTTGGTAGGCTTTTTGGACAGGCACTTGGGCTGTACATGGGCATATGTATCTCGTCTGTGGTTATCTATGGAGTGTTCACACCTGCTTCTGTGATTTCCAGCATCTTTCACTGGGTCTCACAGAGTTAGTCTTCTAAAACAGGGAGAGAAGCATAGTAAGGCTGAGGGCTACTTGTGATGCAGATGATGCAACCCACCCTACCTGGTAGAATGGAAAGGTACAATGAGAGGCCCTCTGTAATGTGGTCTGTGTGGATGGTGGGTGCCATGCTGGGCTTGCCTCCCACCCCAGCTCAGGCTGAACACAGAGCTGTCTGATGGAGCAGTGAATTTTGCTATGGTGGTGGTAAATGTTCCAGAGAACTGTGAGCTGCTGGGAGCACATTGCTAGCTAATTTACACACGTTATTATATTCCTATTCCCACATCATCAATAATTCCAGGCTTGGGTCATCACTTTCTCTCTTCCCTCCCTCTCAGTCTATTCTCTTTCTCCATAAATCATGGGCTATTTTAGTGGAGCCAGTAGGGAGCACAGAGGAGAAAGGTAAATGGACAAGAGCCACATACTTTTTTTTTCCCAGTTGATTTTCAAAGCCCCCCAAAAACCCCATGAACTGAGACAACATTGTGATTATTGGGAAGACAGATGATTTGAACATTTGGATCTTTTTTTTTTTTTCTTCATTTTACACCTCTCCTAACACTTCCTTTTTCCTCCTTCCATTCTCCTGAGCCAAGCTGTTAACAATTAAGAGGAATTATCTTCCCTCTGGTTTTGACTTGATTTTATTTGTGTTTATAGCAGTTTAGCTAACAAGCTCCACACAGGCAGCTGCAGGGAACAGGCCTGGTTTCCACTGGGCACTGAAAGCTCACATTCCTCTCCAACTCGCGGGTTTGCTTTTAATTGATCCATCTTGTTTTCTAACTGACTTGTTTTTCATGCTGGCTAAATTTGCTAGACTGGCAGTCCTGTAGACTTATGGCTTCTGCAGGTCCCTGAGGCAGGTAAGGCTGTGACTGTGAGCTGTCCCCTCCATTGCCTAGTGATTCTCCTCTACCTTAGCCTCTGCCCTTAACAAAGAGAAACTTTTCTGCACTGATTGTTTCTGCAGTGTCTGCAGGCCTCCTCCTTCAGAGCAAGGTGGGCAGTGGGGTTGAAAGGCTTCTGCTGGGAGCAACAGCAGCCCCAGAAACTCTCATCATCCACAGCACAAAACATTTCTCCCAAACAAATACTCTCTCTCAATATTTGTGATCCAGTTTGTGAAACCGGTGTTCATGCTGGCTTCTGAGGCATTGAAGGCCTTGATTCTCATCATGTCCTTTCCTGCTTTGTACCTGTGCTAATATTAGCCATTCCCAGAGCTGTTCTCATGCCCAGCCCATCTCTGTGAACAAGCGTGTGTGTTAATGGAAAACTTACTTTCTTTTAAAGCAGGATTTTCAAAGAATGAGCCTGGCTTTGTGCTGTCTTGTCATCTTAAAACATCCTCCTACCCTAGGCATACAGTCACCCACATGCAAATAGGCAGAAGTGAATTAAATCCCAGTGTTAACAAGTGTAACTCCTGCTCATGGAAGGCAGTTGGAATTGCTCGCTGGTAACTAGCAGAGAATTTGGCCTTTTTGCCAAACCACTAGGCCAGGGCAAGTGGTTAAGTGCTTAAGTGCTTAGGTAGTTCTTATCATCTAAGCTACAAATTTCCTATCATCTGAGCTGCAGGTTGCCATATATAATTTGCATAGCACATGTTCCCAGGTTGCAAAGGTCCCTGTTAGAGTCTCTGAAGTGGGCAAAACACATAGAGTAAAAGCAGCTATTGCACGACAAGCTGACAGCAGAGTTGTCTTCGATAATGCTTGCTTGGTGGGCTAGGAAGCATAATGAAAGCAGTAGAATGGGAAGTTTGGATAATGTCTTCTCTTTCCCCTCTAGGGAACTCTGGTCTTTGCCCTAAGCATATTCACTGAGAGGTAATTGTTACTGGGTAAGTTCCAGCACCATTTTTCTTAGTAAAGTCAATGAGATTGCATCCATCAAAGGAGATAAACAATTTAGTATTGCTCAGCATTGTGGTGTGTGCAGATCACTTGGTGAATTCTTTATTTGGTACTCTTAGTTTTGAGGACACAAATGTCCTTGCTGCTTTGGAGTACTGTATGGCCAACTGCAGGCATGAAGTGGCCAGACTATCAAGAAATGTAAATGAGTTACTGGACAAGATGTTAGTAAACTTCATGGTAAAGACATGGTGAGTAGTAGGACTAACTTTTTCCTTTCTTTTCTTCTCTTGACCCTACAGGTCTTGCAAGCTCTGTGAGTGCCGAACAGTGAATTATGGTGTGGGTAGCCACCAGCGCATCATGAAGATTGACTTTATTTTTGCCTTCCTGAGGGTCACGTGCTTTATGAATTCACTCTCTTCTCCATCTCACTGCCACCTCTGTCAATATTGTCATCACTTCTAGGAAACCAGAATTTGAGACTTGGACTTCAGCTCTGCCTTTCCTTCATCCCTGGAACAACCAGCGTCACCTTTGTGTTCTACCAAAACAAACTACTGTGGCTAATTTTGTCCTTCACAAAAGTATACCAGCTGGAGAAGTCACTTCATAGACCCTGTACTTCTGAGATAAAAGCCTCCCCATCCTAAAGAATAACTGAGGTCTTTCCCTGGGGAGAACACATTTCCTCTTGGCCCTGTGTACTTGATATTTCACTTTTCACTTACTCTCCCTCTGTCTCTGTCACTCTCTGCAATCCCCTCTTCCCATTGGATTTAACGGTTGGTGTTGACTGCTAGGGTTCACCTTCCAGTAGTGTGGCTTTTTTTTTTCTCCTAGGGAAGAGCAGATTCTTGAAACAATGGGCTTCACTCTGCACTCTGTCTACTTCACCTTGAAGGTGAGTTTGCTGCTGGGCTCCTTGCTGGGTCTCTGTTTGGGTCTGGAGTTCATGGGCATCCCCAACCAGTGGGCCCGCTACCTCCGCTGGGATGCCAGCACTAGGAGCGAACTCAGCTTCCAGTTCAAGACCAATGTCTCTGCTGGGCTGCTCCTCTACTTTGATGATGGTGGTGTCTGTGACTTCCTCTGTCTGTCCCTTGTTGATGGGCGCATCCAGCTCCAGTTCAGTATGGACTGTGCGGAGACTACAGTTGTCACAGACAAGCAGGTCAACGACAGCAACTGGCATTTCTTGATGGTCAGCCGCAATCACCTTCGGACGGTGCTAGTGCTGGATGGTGAAGCCAAGCCGAGCGAGGTGCGTCCACAACGCCAGTATATGAATATCGTCAGTGACCTTTTTGTTGGTGGAGTCCCATTGGACATCCGTCCTGCTGCCTTGACCCTTGATGGTGTTCTGAGTGAGCCGCCATTTCAAGGATTTATCCTGGATCTGAAATATGGCAACTCTGAGCCACAGCTTCTGGGCAGCCAAGGGGTCCGACTGGAAATGGAAGGGCTCTGTGCAGAAAACCCCTGTGAAAATGGTGGCACTTGCTTCCTTCTGGATGGTGAGCCACACTGTGACTGCTCAGCCACTGGACATGCCGGCAAGCTGTGTTCTGAAGGTAAGAGAATACTTCCCTGCTTCCCATTGATCTTTACAAAATCCAAAGAGTTAATTTGTCGCTTAGCAGGGCTAGGACTGAGCTCTTATCCCTGCTGGTGGTTATCAGAGGAACTAAAGTTCCACGGTTCTTTTTCCAGATGAAAGTAATGAAATGAGAGTAGATGGAGAGCATGAGCAATTGCAAAAAGTGCCTTTCTGAAAGGAAGCTACGTTTGTAGTATGGGCAGATTTTCATCAGCAACTTATTAATAAGGGTTGAGAACATACATTGGTAAATACAGAAATGGTGTTGGTGGTGTTGGTAAAAAGCAGCAGTAAGAAGTTTTTTAGCTATCTGTGTGAATTCCACTACCCCATGTCCCTGAAAACTGAGTGAAGTGATGGTAAATGAGAGCCATGTGTGTATGGCTGACATTCCCAAAGTTAGGCCATCTTCTGTGTTTGCTTTTGCTACTCTGTGGAAGTCCCATGCTCCCCCTCAGTTGCTTGCATGCTAATCACTGAGTGGCACCTTGATTGTTTTAGCATCCTTGATTAAATTGCTTTGGGACCTGATGAACAATCTTTGTTATTATTGCAAAGGGAAGAGAGATTTGGGTGTTTCCACATTGTTTCATACTCTCTTTTAAAATTTGAATCCAGAAGTTTTAAGTCATGCAGACCACATGATGGGATATTTCAGGGTTTTTTTCATTGGTCTTTAGCAGTGTGATGGTAATTAACTCTGTATGTGCAAGAGACTTACTTAATTCAAGTGTGAATCTGAGAATCTCATTACAGCATTTTTTATGACATTTGAGTTTAAACACAAAAATTTGAGCTTAATCCAAAGGTGAAACCTGTGCAAGAAGTGTCCAATCTCAAGGAAAAAAAACCAAAACAAACATTGAAATTTTGTCAAAATTAAAATATTTGCATTAATATCTTATCACAACTTCTTTTGGCAATGAAAATAGATTAACTGGAATTTAATATGTAGAATGTGAGAAGTGCTGAAAATGAAGTCTCTGTACGGTTGATATGCAAGCAAAAAGCCCTACAGAAGTACTATGTAACTACAGCTCTACATTTACAGTATAGATGGAGAAGCAACCATGTTTCTATAGGAAGGGAAGATTTGGAAAATAAACATGACATCCATATGTGCCTTAATTTTAAGGTGCTGTTAATGATAACAGAAATTTTGGGTTTTTATCCAAATATTACAGTACAGTACATGACAATTAGATAAGAGGTGTAAGCCTGTGAAGTGCTGAACACCAGAATTCTTCCCGGCTATGTGCTCTGCACCCATCAGGTCCAAACCAAGAATGAGCCAGAACTGTTTTCTGTGCTTAAACCCTGAATTATATGGAGCTGGAGAGACTGCTGGGTGTGACCAAGCACTTCACTAGCTGGGGTGCTGGGCCCAATCCTGATACACTTACAGAACAAATACACCTCATGTCTATGCCAGTGGCAAAAATGCCAGTTTTGAGTGATGGAAGACTGCAAGAGCCACACAGGCATTAAAGATATAAGCCTCTTTCTACTGCTGGGCTAATGGATCCAGACTCCATGAATTGCTGCTCAAGACATCAACAGCATATGGTTTTCAGTGCATGTCTTGAAAAACTGCTGTAAGTGAGCAAGGCTTCTATGTACCTGTGGGGCAATCGTGACAGCTCTAACCAGGGCTCGGGTGGTGGAATTTCTACATTTCCTGGGTGGGTGGAGCAATATGAAATACATCTTCTGAAGAAGCCAGGGATATTTCTGTTGTAGACATTATAGATCAAGCAGTGCTATTGTTACTTTTTGAAGCCATGCGTCACCATTGCTGTTTGTTTCCTATAGTGATTCATCAGTTTCCAACCCAACCTTCTATTAAAGGTGAGCAAAGAAGTTTGTCACGATGTACCTTTTTTAATAAACATTTTTAACTCACTGTTAGCTGTGGTATGTTCACTCACACATAAGATGCTGTGCAGAGAGCTTTTCCAGTGGAACAAATGTGGAGATTTCCGCAGTCACTTCCTTGTCCGGTTTTCAGTTTTCTCTTGTGTTACTTCATAGTGTATACCTGGTTTATGTTAGAATGTTATAATCAGCCTTGTGTTCTGCTTCCTTTCTGCTGCAGCGGTGGTGATTTCTGTGTCTTAAATGCTGTCACCCAAAAATGATACAGTGTCTGTGCAGATTGTGAAAAGAAGGGGAAAACCAGAAGCTGTTAAATAAGTGGAAACAAGCAGACAAAGAAAAGTGGCAAGGAAACAGAACAGGAACCAAGTATAGCTACCTTTTTATCTGACTTCGAAAAATGTAGCAAACTCCAAAGATGCTCTGTTTCAATTCCATGAATGTGGCAGAACCTCCACTGATGAACAGTAGGATTTGCTAGGAATGGCAGAAGTGGGTGCAGGCACTTCCTGCCTGTGGCTTGATTGGCCTTTAACCAATTTGTATTTTCTTTGTTTGCTTTTTCCCAAGAGATTGAGATGTTTCTTGTCAGAACTGTTCCCTTTTGTTTTGTTTTGTTATCCTGCTTCTGAATATTTGCAGAAGTAACACGCTTATTTTATTTCCAGTCTTGTTTTTGAAAAGACCTGCTCTTTCAACAGGGTATCAACAACTGCCTTTTGGGGTGGTATCCTTAAGTCCATTACAGTATTTACTAGTCTGTAGTCTGTGTGTATTTTCATTTTGTCACTGCAGTTGGCTCTTTTACTGGGAACTGATGGGATCCAATCAATAACAACTTCTGTTTGAACAGCTAAATGCAATGTGTACCTTTTCAATAATGAGTTCTCTTGACAGTGTCCAGGCCATTACTTGGCTATTGACTGATACCTATGTCTGAAGATGGTAAAACCACAACAAATGAATTTATTCTGTGGCCAGAGAAATAAGAACTAAAGGGAGTGGAGTACTGTGATGGAATGAAGCTACATTTACAGTATTAGGGGTTACTGTAACTCAAAGTGCAGTTCCAGTTATGGTGAACCTCAGCAGAGAACAACCATTCCATACTGAAACAAAACGGTAAATCCTGTCCAGAGCGTGCCCCCGATGTGCAGAAAGATTTTTTGGCACTTAGTATGCACCCAGAGCTACCAGGATTGTGTATGTCATGGTAGCTACGTGCCCAGATGGGTAGCTGAGCTGGTCATTGCTGTACAATTTCTGTGTCTGAGTGTACACCGTGGGAGTGCAAATTTGTGCACACTTTGGAAGGTTTGGCTGCTTTGAATAAAATGTGATACTATTTTTATTGCAGTTGGAGTAAACTGGTTCATTGAACCTGACAGCTCTGCAGGATACAAAGGATGGCTGATTTGAGTAGCAATTAATTTGTATGTTTCTGGGCAATGGTGGCATTAGACATGAAAGCTTAAGTTAGAGGTACCTTCCCCTCTAATAAACCTCATCAGTCTCTGTGGGATCAGGCTGCTGCCGAGAATGAGGTTCCTTAGGATTTGAGCAGCACAGATACATTTATGTTGCTGGAAGAAAAAAAAACCAAAACCTTCCCCACGCAAATTTTGCAAACAGTGCTGCTGTAGCAGCCAGACGAGCACATTTATATCTGCTCATTCAGGATCATGCTGTCTTCCTTAGTGTGCAAGAAATTCTCTCTTCCTCTGACATCGTGGTATAGAGAGCAAGTTCACTGATGCGGACAGCGTGAGTGCAATGTTATGTGTCCGTAAGTATTTTGGCCCAAGACCTCACCTCTCTCCCTAGGCCCCTTCTGGACTCTGTGAGGGAAGGTGAACAGAAGATGTGCTTAGAAATGACATTAACTCTGCTTGTAGGTGCAGAACCAAGACGTCGATGTGATCACCAGCTTCACAAAGCACGGTGCTGAAGCCTTTATGTTGCCTGCAGGGGCTGTTTCTAAACGAAGCCTGAATAGGGGCCTGATTGCACCTCTTCCCTTGATTACAGAGCAAGATTTCCTGGGGATGCTGCCTGCTGAATGACAGAGGAGCCCGTTGCTCTGTAATTATCCCACTTTTAACTGCAGTGGGAACAGATTTTTCTATAGCCCCTCAGCTTCGTTTAAAGCGACAAGTTACTGCAGGATTTATGCTCCACCTGCCCCTTTGGAGCCGCCAGTTTGGGCTGCATCTTAAAGAACTGCTTAGCCTCACTTGCAATCACCGTTATCTCCCGCCAGCCACCCCAAACTTTGTAACACTAAGGGCTAATTTGGCACTTTGCCATGAGCCTGATGGGTGTACTTAATTTGCATATGCATTTACATACATTTTGTAATCAGAAACAAATGAACATGACCATAATATTTGCTTCCACTTGCATATTCCTTGATAGATGAATATAAATTGGTTGTTGTTGAATTCACCAGCAATAAACAGCTGCAGACCCTCCATTTGATCTTGTGGTCTGCTGTTCTGGAGGACAGCAGGCAGTTCTGGGACACACTTTGGGGGGCCCAGATCTTCACCCCTCGATGCAAAACTCTAGAACTGATGGTCTCCAAGGGCTGGGTAGTAACTATCGCAAAGGGCAAATCTGCTGTTTTATGTCACTTCATATGCCCCAGCTCTGGCCATTGGGCAGAAAGATGGCAAGAACACTGCTTGTGTCTTAGTTTTGCAGGAATTTGTTTTTCCCCATCTCTTTCTTGCTTATTCTTCCTGTTTTAAGTTCCTTTGGTTGTATTTAAAATACTAGTCTTTTTCCAGTTTGTTTGTAATTTTTTGATGCATTACTACATGAGCACCAGAGAAAGATGATGTGTGATGTTTATAAAGTGTTTTGAAACTCCAAAGTGCTGTTTAAGCACTGTTTCTTATTCTTAATAGTGAATATAAAACTGAGGAGGAGCTGCAGAATTTCAGTTTGGATCCTACGTATCCCTTCGCAGAAGTGGGCTAGGACTCCGCTGCCCTCACTAAACGTGGACTGCCTGCAGCTCCAGAGATAGCTGGATTTGTTTTGTACCCTCCCCTGATTTTAATGCAGGGGAGCCACAGGGAGTTTACAGGCTCCTGTATGGAGCGTGCCATTGATTCAACCAGTCTAGCTGCAATACATGCTGACAGCTATATTCTTCTTGTTTCACTCTTCTGTATTATAGATGACCATGAGGCTACAATCCTTTTCTGCTTGATTGCAGATCAGCTGCAGCCCTTAGGCAACAGAGAAGTTGTAGCCCTCAGTTAGGCAAAGCTGGGATGTGTCTGCTGAAATTAAGCAAATTGAGGTTGGGTACATTTGGTGCGAAGTGGAACTGATGAAGAGTGAGAACAATTTGTAGGCAAGAAGGAGGTGGGACTCACAGAGAAAAACGAAAATGTTACTTTATAAAAGAGTAAGCTATAGTTCACGTAGGTTGTTTATAGCAGCTGTTCTGTCTTGGTTTTACCTGCCAGATAGTATAAGAGAACAGCTCTTGGCTATCACAAAAAGTAGACTTGAATGGGTTGAGTGCACTTCTGGAGGATTCAGTCTAGCTGAAGTCTGGACACCAGCTTCCTCTGTCAGCCCACAGACCAGCCTGCTGGCTTCTGCTCTGTCCCAAAGTGTGCACAGCTAGGATTTAAACTGGAATTTTTGGGCATTACTAAATAACAACTTAAATAAAAGTAACTAATAATAATTATGAAAGTGGGCAGAGCTAGAAATTTCTCTTTCCAGCTTGTGGTCAGGAGATAATTTGATTTCAGAAGGGAAGTATATTTTCTTTTGGTTTTGCCCTAAAAAAAAAAGATGGGGAAAAAATAAAAAGGGTTGATCTATTATTACTCTCTAAGCTTCTGCTGAGCTTAGGTAGCCTGTAGTGGAGGTCAGTCAGCAGTAACTATAGCCCCAAGCAAGACAGCACATTCTGTACCCTTGCTTTCATCCCTATTCCAGGATGGTGATGTGCAGGTCATTTGCCACAGGGTAATTTTTGTCAAGTTTTAATGGAAAATGGAGGGAGATAATCCTTCCAGATACCTTGAGGATGCTGGAAATGGCGTGACAAAGCTACAGAGAAAGAAGAGGAGGAGGAGAACTTCTGTCCAGCAAACTCCATCACTACTAACAGAAGATGGGCCTCTGCACATCGACCTCAGCACTGAGTGCTCCCGCGTACGGGAGAAGGTGGTAATCCCTGTGATGAAATGGTAGAGTGGCCTCCTGTCCTGGGCCAACTTCTAATTTCACTTTACCTCTTGTTCCTTTGCTGACTCACTTTGAACTTGATGGATAGCAAAGCTTCTTTCTCTCCCTACAGAAAGCAAGGCAACTGCCATGTTATTGCTGTCCAGAGACAGCAATGTGACTTTTGGGTGTATGTGTGTGTCTCTCCCACAGTACTTCATTGCAGACAAGCTCACTGCCATTGTAAACCCACCCTGCAGAGCAAAACATTTGTGCTTCCTCTGTCTGTGAACAGGTCCAGGGGCTGACAGCTGGGTGCAAAACAGTCCAGGGTCTGAGAAAGGTGTATGTGGGGGGATCTAGGGAGGACTGTGGATGTCACAGACTACTCAAAGCAGAATTTATTTGTATTTGAATGTGTTTGCTCTGAAATGGGGCTGGGATCCGAGTTACACTGGATTCACATTCTGTGTTGCCAACATCATTTCTAGTCATGCTATGTAAGCTATACATGCCTGCATGCACACTTGCTCACCCCATTATCCTGTGAGGACACCAAGGTATAATGTGTAAAGAAAGTGGACTGGGGCAGCAGAACTTGGATGGTCTGGTCATTAGAGTGTTAGCACCTAAACAACTAATTTTCAGTTCTGCCAAAGGCTTCCTGTGTCCCCAGGGTGATTTGCTGGCAGACTAAATGACTAAAGATTGAATCAAATTACCTTTCTTTGCAGAGAATGTGTAGCTGGTTACCCTCTGTGTCTCAGTTTCTGTACCTGAAATATGTAGCCAGTGGGGCTTCCTGTACTCTAGGTATTAGGAATCTCATATGCTTATATATGATAGTGATGGAGGCATATAAATATCTTAGCAGCACAGGTAAATGATGGTAATTCGTGAGCACCCTGTAGCATGAGCTGGTTTGATTGTCAGTTTTCCAGCTAGGCTTGCAGTTAGAAATTAAGGTGTCTTTCCTTGCTAAGTGGCCATCTTTGAGGAGCATTCCTCATCTTTCTTTTCAACTGAAATCTCCTAGTTTTCTGCTGTTTTGTGCAGTGTCACACTGTGACAGGCTGGAGTGGTGCTGGTGAAGACAGGGTCCAAGCAGCAGGGTACCCTCTTCCCCATTGGGTGACACAGAGCAGATGCTGCACTGCAGGGTGCTGATAGGAGCAATGGGAGAAGGAGAGCTTTTGGCTTGCTCTTTTTTGTATCTGTCCTCTGTGCTCCGCTGACTTCCCCCAAAAGCCTTCTGTCATGAACCTCAGATGCTGATCAGATGCTTTTCCTTGTGCAGTGACCCACCTCTGCCTACCTGTCTACATGGGTGCTCTCCCTGCTGTGGCTGCTGGTTCCAGCCTGCCCCTTTCATCTTCTGTGCTTGGGACTCACCTCAACCTTGTGCTGTCCAGGAAATCAAAGAGATCATGAAAGGCTACTAGAGCAGAATGTCAGAGTTTGCACTTCTCTGTTCTTGTACGAATCATTGCATAAAAAGAAGGATAGCAGAGAGCTAAGCCCTCTGGGTTGTTTTTGAGTGTTTAATTAGCCCAAAGCTGGCAAGCGTTTTGTGGTTCTAAGGCACTGAAAGGGTAGGTAAAATCTCCTTTCTTTTCCTGTTAACTCTTGTCAACACAACTCTAACCACTTGTTAGACACAGCAGGTGTATTTGTAGCTGGTCTGCAGTTTGCAATGTAGGCCAAGGAGGAAAGGGGTACTAGGCTCTCAGGATTTTGCTCTAAGGTGTGATCTTCCTCCTCTTACTTATGGAATGGACTGGGTTTGGCTCTGAGTAGTTGACAGAGACCTTTATCAGAAAGGAAGAAGCTGTAGAAGCTGATGTAGAAATTTGAGCAGTAGGTTGAAATCAGGCTTCAATCTCTAATGCTGCTGGCAGGCCCCAGAGTTTGCTTGGCTGCTGCATTTATTCAGAAGCCATTCTCCGACTGTGTAGTCTCTTGGGTGGATTTTCATTTCTTCTCAGTTTGTTGCCTTAGTACTTGAGAAAAATGACACTATCTGAGTTTTCTAAACCTCTGGTGTGTCTCTGCAGGCATACGTTTGATTTTATGGTCTTTCCTGCTGCTTACATCCTGCCAACTTGGCTTTCAGGGCCAGAGTGCCTCTTAGTACCTTTCTCTTCAAGGTAATACAGAAATCCTTGGAGCTAAAGGCAGGTTTGTCCACTGAGGCTGGTCAGAAACCACAGTTGAGGCAGAGATGGCTAGCAGAGATGAGAGCAGCTTGTGTTGTGATCTGTGAATTTCATAGCTCAGTGGCGTTTGCAGCTAAATTTCTTAAGCTCCTTTATGTATGTGGCCGAAAATACATTGCTTATATTCCCCAAATAATTTTTTTTTAAATGGGGAAGAAGAGTATGGAATAATTCCTTAATAAATTGCTGGCAAAAAAAAAAAAAAAAAGAAGGGAAAAAAGAAAAAGGTGAGGCTTGTGAAGAGGAAAGGAGATTAAATTGCTTGTCTAGGACCACCTAAAAGAAAAAGCTGGGAAAGTAGCCATAATTTCTGTGCTTTTTCTTCTGTCTTTTACCTTTTCCTCTGCGACTTCTGTGAGAGCTGTCCTGGGACTCAGTCAAGTAGGAGGCAGGGGGCTGTGCAAAGGGACCACCCTGCATGATGACTGCCAGACCTCTGGTGTAATTGGTGATCTGTGTACATCCTTGTTATCCACATAGCTTCGACTTTCAAGGAAGATAACAGGAGATCAATGAACATTAAAAAGTATGTATTGTATATATTACCATCATGAAGCAGTAGTGTTGTTACATCTGGCAGGATAACCAGCGCTAGAAGTACGTTTATTAGTGTCAAAGATGAGGTGCAACTCATACAAGCATATCTAGCTGAAAATTTGCCAGCTGAGGTACCGGTAGCTGTGTGATCATGGCAGCTTGGAGGGTAGTCATACGATGATAGTGGTATGGTTACAGGTTTATTATTGGTTAGAAGACCCTCTGAGAAAACTTTGGATGCTGCAGAAAATGGCAAAATCTTCTTTCTTCAGAGTTCCTCTAGTGGGCACTGTGCTGCTGGACATCTGTTTGTTTGTTTTTTTTTTTTCTTCGTCATTGGAACAAACAAAAAAAAAACCATTAGGGCTCTGATGATCAAATTGTAATTTAGGTTACTGGTTTAGCTGTCTCCTCCTAAATTTTCTACTTGCCTTCATTACTTAAGCTGAAATGTTCAGCTGTGTCTCAACTGCAGCAATGAACACATCTGCAACAAATTCCCAGTCCTGCTAGTTTTGAACAGATATGAGACCTGTGTACCTATACACTTTATCTCTACTTTGCATCTTACACATAAATCTATCTGTAAGGCAGACTGTTTTTTGACTGACCTATCTTGTGGTGTGTTCAAATGAAAGATGTGTGAAGCAACATTTTGACCAGTGAAGACACATCAGAATAAGACAGCTTGGAAATGTTTTCCTTGTGAGAAATGGTGGTTTCATTCAAGTCAAAATATTTACAATAAAATACCAGTTTTTATGACAGTCTGGAGAAAAAGTGATGTATTTTTATTTTGTAGAATTTCTGAATTCTGACTTTATTTAAAATGTAATCTATATCCATTGCACAAATATTTCTAGCTTATTTTATGACTTACTGACATTATTGTCCCTAATCCAGACCTACTACTGACAAGCTGCAATACATCACAAAAATATTGAAGTGTGTTAAGGAAGGGACATATGCTCCCATGTTGACTAAAAAGCTCTGATGAAAACTGTGCTACAGCTGTAGGAACTGTAAGGCCCAGAAGTGGAGGCAAAAGAAAACCTAAGCATAGGTTAGACTTGACCAGAGGGGAGAACAGATTTCCAGTTCACAGACAGCAAGCAGAGCCTGGAGCACAGGTAGGGCGATGAGTCAGATTGATGCCCTTTGAAACCTCCCAGGAGGAAAGAAAAAAATAAGTTCATTGGAAGTGACAGATCTGTAGGTACTGCTGTTTGTCAAGAACTCCATTAAAGCAAGGGCCCACGGAAGGGTCTTGGGTGGACAGAACTTGTGTGGGTTATTCCCCATTTGACTTCTCAGATGTGCCAGTATCATTGAACACTGCAGTCTCTGAACAGTGACAGTGAAGGCAGCAAGGCTGCATATATTAAAGAACCACAGCTGCTGATTTGAGAGGTTGGGATTGTCAGCAGTTTGGTCTTTAGCTTTTCAATGTAGCTGGACTTGAGGACTGAGCAGTGGGCATTGTCAAAGATGACCATAACAAATACGTCTCTGTGCAAGATACGCTCTTTGAAATGCAGCCAGCACAAGCTGAGATTTAGGCTGGATGAGCAAGGCTCTGCCTATGAAAATCACTTGGGAGTGGCACTTGTATGGCATGACAGCCATTCTTGAGCTCTGGGATGTTTTTCATGTCATTGCCACTGCCAGGGTGGTGACTCCCAGTTTGCCTTCAGGCAAAAGATAGCAAAGTACTAAACAACAGATCCTCTATCTCAGGAGAACAATTGGCTGTGATTTCAGGCCTCATTTGTCAATGGTGTTTAGTTATAGCCCTGCTACCACTTACAGTGGAGGTCACCACTGTGCTGTAGGTCTGTTTAATGCTCCCTCTGGCCTTAAACATTTATGAATCTATATCCTGCTATTTTGGGGTATTTGTAACAGTCCCTACTGGTTTTCTTCCAGAGCTGAAATTGCTTAAGTTTTCTCTTGGTTACTTGACAAAATGTTGTTGTTGGAAAGCTGACTAAAACAATTTCAGACACTTTTCAGGTCTGTGAGTGAAACAAAATGTAGGTTTCATCTCTTCTAGTTTCTAGCCTTGCACTTGCCCAGTTGTTTTCTCCTTGTTAACGGCTGGCTGACTGCGTGTCAGTGTGGGTGTGTGAATTATTTGAACTTGCAGATACAGTGTCATGAATGAGTTGTTCTGTAGAAAATACATCAAATGTACAGATCATTGTATAAAATATTTTCTTGCAACATCTGGTCACATAAATAGTACTCAAAATTAACCTCGTACACTGAGTGCTCTTCAGCAAAGCCTTCATTCATACTGATGAAAGATGTGCTTAGCTAACAACTAAACCCAAAACTATTTGATTTGTTAATCTTGTCAGTTTAAAAAAATACTACTTTTAAGTCCCATTTTGAAAAGTGATTCAGGCACTTTGGAGTCTTGTGACTTGTTTGGGCTTCTAAGTGATTGTTTTGATCTTTTAGCATTTGTATTGTAATTATTTCCATCCTTTTTCAACTCTAAAGATTTGGCCCAAAGGGCATATTTCTGTTTGAGATTGTTTCCTTGCCTGTGTTTGCCTTTAATAATTTTAATGATCTGATACTGAACTAAAACCAAGGCTATTCAATTTTTTTTTTTTTTTTAAACTGAGTGAAGATGAAAAGTTAGTAGCAAAAATCCTGCTGTAATGTGATGTTAAATTTGTGAATTTCATAATTAAATAGGTAGTACCTGCTACAATAAAAATGCCACATGGCATCCATTCAAATGTACTTCAGGCATCCTGCACTTGAATTGTGTGCAAGGCAGGCAAATAAAAGAGCTAAAACGCTGTCAGGTTAATAATAAATTGTGCATACATGTGGCACATTTCATCAGAGTATTCCTAAGCATCTCACAACTACTGATAAATCAGTCAGCCTTCACATCACTCTACCACACTGTGAAATGCATGTTATCTCCATTCTACTGATGGCAAAACTGAGAGGCAAGCAGAATGTGAATTATTGAAGGGTATCGAGTCAGAAACTGGCTGAGGTGGGACTGGAATCCAGAACACTAAGTCCTAAGTATTAAACAATGTAGTACTTTATCTAGTTTCATCCAAGTGTGCTAGAAAAGCAGCAAAAAACTGTAGTTTACATTGTGAAGCTAAAAATAGGGCTTTGGATTTTAGGAATTCTTGTAAAATTTCAGTTGCTTGAAATTCAAAGAAAGATGTCTTTTTATTCTTTCTGGTGGAATGGATAGTCCATATCCAAGAAGTTCTTCCCTTTGTGGCTGTTGTCACATAACTTTGTCAACTGAAACCCTCTTGAACTTGAACTAGCTTGTTCTCTACCTCTTGCCAGTGTGCTGCACTATTTGGGCTATGCTTTATGGATTCCTCTGCTTAGTGTTGGTTTACAGTCAGTAATGAGGAAAAAGAGATTTGGAGCAATAAAATTTTTAGCTGGTTTTACCCATCCATGATTTATGTGCTCTTCCATATAACTTTTCAAAACAGGGAAGAGACAATCCAGTTCCTTTAAATGTTTCCTGTAAAGAGAGGTTTGTGATTTCACCAAAAATACCGAAATAAAACAATAATTCCAAGTCTTTCAATGCTTTACTGAACATCCCCTTGGATGGAAGGTGAAAGGAGAAAGTGTGATGGGGTCTTACACTTCCCCTTCCCTCTGCATTTCTGCAAACTTGCCAAGGTGATGTTCTCATGTAACCTTCTCTTTCTGGTTCGTGTTCATTGTCAATATAGACAGTGAGTTTTACTGGAAACTTTGCTCCAGAGTGGAGTGACTCAACGAACCACTGAAGGCAGGGCTCTTATGTGCTGGGCTTCCAGCTGAGAGATAGATCTGACTTTATAGAAGGTTGTTCATATGTGGTGGAGACAGAAGAGTTTTTGATTGTATAATTTTTGTTGGTTGGTTGTTTTGAGAGATGATCACATGGAAAAACGAATTCCTGAAGAGACCTGAGCTTTTTATCTTTGCTCTCTTTGAGCAACTTAAAACCAACATTTTAGAAGAATTCTTTCTTCTGTGTGTGTTGCCCAAAATTCTCTTCTTTGGAAACTGAAAATGATTCCAGTATGTCCTATTTCTAGAGTTACCCTTGAAAATAAAGTTGCTTGGCAGACAACAGGAACCCAAGTGAGCAGAAAGTTCTGCATGAAATGAAGATGGTGGCAGATGTGGCATGATGACCTTATGCTTATTTTGGAAACAATAGCATAATGACAAGACTTGAGTAGAGGCTCTTTAGCCTGAAAGTGCTCTCTTATTTTCTGTGTAATCACAACATAATGCATTTAATCATACTGTTATAACTCCAACAGATACTCTGTTTTACTGTGCAGCATTCAGGAGTGTAAGTAGGCCTTCTCCGCTCAGGGATAACTAGCAGTTCTGACCTGTCATTTATTATAGAAGCGGTTTACATTAAATTATTAGAAGCTGCGAGCATTACTTAGAGATTATTTTAGTGCAGTGCACAACAGAATTTAATTGTTGGTGCTGTGAAGAAGCACATCACTGTAATTCCTGTGTAATTCCTGTATTCCTTCAGGTCTGTAATAAAACTCATCAGCAGAACTAGGCCAGAAAGAAACAGATCTAAACTAACAGGCAATGCCAAGATCAGGAGTGACATTTGTTGGTAGTGCTGTCAAAGTGGATCCCAAGCTACTCACAGAAAAGAGAGTGGCCAGTCCAGACTGAGATGTATTCCTAGACCTATTAGCTCCATGATAGATGGTTTGAGAGTAATGCCCAGACCTGTGGCTGTATGGATGTTTTCCTTAAATCTTTCTGTCAGTCTTTCATAAGCCAAACCACACCTAAGCACCAACACTCCAGCTGTTCCTTCCTCAGAGCAGAAGAATGATGAGTTGATTTTTGTAGCTGCTTATGGCTCTACTGCTTTTCACTGCTTTTCTTCCAGCCTAATTGTCCCATCCAGGCTTGACCCTTGCTCTGTTGGCCTCATCACTCAGTTGGGAGTAGGAGGGAAGCAGATAGCACTCTGACTTTGGCTGATCTTCATTCCTCTTGACCCCAACCCTAACGTGCTAGATGGAGGAGGCTGATTTCAGGAAGGGGAGGTGGGGTGAGAGAGATGACAGATGATGTGAGGAGAAAGCAGAACTGTCAAGATGATCATGGCTGGCAGGGGAAGAGCCTCCTGGTTGTGACTGGCCAGGCCAGCTTTTGCATGCTGGCACTGGGAGGCAAAGGCAGCCTCTGTGAGGCAAAGCTACGGGAGGCTGGGGGTTGGGCTCTGCAACTGGAGAAAAAGAAAGCAAGTCAGCAAGGGAGAACCCAGTTACGCTGTGTGTTTGCGGTGGGAAGGCTGCCCAAGCATGGAAAACTGGTCAGCCTTCAAGGCACCCAGCTGGAAGGTAAAGCAAATTTGTATCCTGGTGTTTTTCTTCAGCTAAGAAAGTTATCAACATCTTTTGAGTATCTGCTCCATGAGCATCTGCTGGGAGGGCTCTAAATCTCCCTCCTTTTGATGTTTGATTCCCTTGCTGGAATTGGCTGCCTGATCCTAGAGACACACTCCTCATACCTTCCTAGCCCTAAAAAAAAATCATAGAATCATAGAATCATTAAGGTTGGAAAATCAAATGTGTCCCAAGAACCTTGCTGGGTATAAGAACAATGCAGTGATTCATGAATCTCTTTTTTCCTATAATAGCCTTCTTTTTTTTCCTCATTTCTCTGCTCTTGACTTTGGGGCCTGATGTCTTCTAGGTCTTCAGATCTCGCTATGGATCCTATTGGGCCCATACATGCCACATATATGAAATTAGAAGAGTTTTAGGAGCTTTGAATCTCCCTTTCCTTTAACAGGATGATGTAAAGGTGCTGTGACCTTCTTTCATTTCCCCCAAGGCCTTATGACAGAGAACTAGATAATGGAACATGGCTAACATGCTCAAGCTAAACTAATTTCTGAGAAAATACTCATCTCTGTAATATCCTAGGCAATTTGCTATGAATTGCTTCTGTCTGTCTGAACTGACTCTTCCTGACCCCTCTGGGATTCAAAGGCCTGCCAGCTTTAAGCGCTCTATATTTTCCAGGGTTAATCATTATGTGGGATGGACACAACAGGCGTCTTCTGTGCGTGGGAATCTCAGAAAGGAGCAGGTGCCCAATTGTCATTCTCAACAAGAATGTGTAAATTGCAAGACATGGGGTAAAAGCTCCATCTGCTGGAACACTCTTTGAAGGCCCTGCTGGAGACAAGCTCCAGCCTTCTGCTCTCAAATGAGGTGGCTTAATTCAGGATCTCCTAGATCAGACAGGAAGGCAAAGACTAGTGTGGAAAAGATAGCAGGCAGAAAACAGCCAGAGCTGATGTTACTCGTATGCTGAGGCAGCAGCACCAAGCATCATTGGCACTGGAGCCAGGTCCTGTATTTCTAAGGTGATTTCCAAGGTCTTACCTCAAACCTATTGTCAGGAATAGACCAAAGTTGGCCAGTATCCAGCAAACCAACAATAATCTGTGTGTCATGAGACTGCGCACTGCTGAGTGATCTGGAGTCAGTAAGAAGGTGGTCTGCACTGCATTTGGGACAATGCAAAATGTCTTTCCCAAAAGACTGTAAAGAGCAAGATCTAGTGACAAAGCAGTACTAATCCTCACTATCAAAGGACCTGTTATATCCTTGTCATCTGCTGAAGTAGTGTCATGCAAATCAGGGCATATTAAGGTGCTGTTAAGCGATCAGAAGTTCTTTAGAGTTTCAGACACCCCGGAGATCAAGATATCAAGTATAGCTTACAGGATGTCAGATGGTCCAACCACAATTACTATAGTAATAAATAGGCCTCTTTGACCATACCAGAGCTCTTTGTCAGCATCAGTTGAGTAATACTCAGTGCAAAATGAGTGGAGAAGAGATTCCAGTTCCTCCTGTGGAACTGAATATGTGTATAGTCATTACTTCTGGCAACATATGATTTATTTATGTGAGCATAATGCATTTCCTGAAGGAGATCCTTTAGGGCAGGGAATTATAAGGAACAGTCAAAACCAAATGTGACTCTGAAGAACTCTGAAAGGTGTCAGCATGGCATTTACCGCATTTTTAACAGAGATGTGTTTAGGCATTATTAAAGAGAAGATTGGCCAAGGTGGTCTTGCAGGTGGCACTGGACATCCCAAACTATGTCTACTACATGTGGCATGCCAGAGGGAAGGGCATCAGA
>NW_010144007.1:0-2697 GCF_000699245.1 Pterocles gutturalis
GGCCGGCGGTGCCCCCCTGGCACGCTCGCTCCCCCGGCACACTTTGCACGTTCGATGCTCTGGCGTGCTTGCTCCCTGTGCAAGCTTGGCCCCTTGCAAGCTTGCTCCCCTTAAATGCTTTGCGCGCTTGCTCCCTTTGCACGCTTGCTCCCCTTGCACGCTTGCTCCCTTTGCAGCTTGCTCCATTTGCACACTTGTTCCCCTTGCACACTTGCTCCCTTTGCAGGTTTGCTCCTCTTCCACACTTGCCCCCTTTGCAGTTTGGTCCCCTTGCACACACGTTCCTCTTGCATGCTCACTGCTTTTGCAGATTTGCTCCCCTTGCACGCTTGTTCCCCTGCGTGCTTGCTCCCTTTGCACACTTGCTCCCTTTGCACGCTTGCTCCCCTTGCACACTTGCTCCCTTTGCAGGTTTGCTCCCTTTGCACGCTTGCTCCCCTCGCACGCTTGCTCCCTTTGCAGGTTTGCTCCTCTTCTACGCTTGCCCCCTTTGCAGTTTGCTCCCCTTGCACACACGCTCCCCTTGCCCGCTCACTGCTTTTGCAGATTTGCTCCCCTTGCATGCTTGTTCCCCTGCACACTTGCTCCCCTTTCACACTTGCTCTCTTTGCAGGCTTGTTCCCCTTCCATGCTTGCCCCCTTTGCAGCTTGCTCTCCTTGCAGGCTCACTCCCTTTGCACACACACTGCTTTGCAAACTTGCTCCCTTTCCATGCTTGTTACTTTTGCGTGCTTGCTCCCCTTGCACACTTGCTGCCTTTGCATGCTTGATCCCCTTGCATTCTTTGCACATTTGCTTCCCTTCCATGCTTGCTCCTGCGCATGCTTGCTCCCCTTTCACACTTGCTGTCTTTGCAAGCTTGCTCCCCTTCTATGCTTGTTCCCTCTGCCACTTGCTTCTCTTGCACGCTTACTCCCATTGCACTCACTCCCTTTTCAAGCTTGCTCCCCTTTTATGCTTGCTCCCTTTGCATGCTTTCTCCCTGTGCACACTCACTCCCTTTGCATGCTTGATCCGCTTGCATGCTTGCTCCCCTCAAATGCTTTGCACACTTGCTCCCCTTGCACACTAGTTCCCATGCATGCTTGCTTCCCTTTCATACTTGCTTTCTTTGCAAGTTCCATGTTTGCCCCCTTGGCAGCTTGCTCCCTTTGCATGCCTGCTCCCCTGGCACGCTCACTCCCCTTGCACACTTGCTCCCTTTGTGCACTCACTCCCCTTGTGCACTCGCTCCCCTTGCGCACTTGCTCCCTTTGCACGTTTGCTTCCTTTGCACACTCGCTCCTCTTAAATGCTTGCTCCCCTTGCATGCTTTGCACACTCGCTCCCCTTGCACACTCGCTTCCCTTGCACACTCGCTCCCTTTGCACACTCACTCCCCTTGCACACTCACTCCCTTTGCACACTCGCTCCCTTTGCACACTCGCTTCCCTTGCACACTCACTCCCTTTGCACATTCACTCCCCTTGCACACTTGCTCCCCTTGCACACTTGCTTCCCTTGCACACCCGCTCCCCTTGCACACTTGCTTCCCTTGCACACCCGCTCCCCTTGCACATTCACTCCCCTTGCACACTTGCTCCCTTTGCACACTCGGTCCCTTTGCACACTCACTCCCCTCGCACACTCGCTCCCTTTGCACACTCGCTTCCCTTGCACACTCGCTCCCCTTGCACACTCGCTCCCTTTGCACACTCGCTCCCCTTGCACACTTGCTCTCCCCTCGCACCCCAGGCCCAACACTCCCAGCCGAGCCCAAATCACCCCTTTGCCCCCCAAAACCACCCCCCACCCAAACCCCATCAAACCCCCGCCGACCACCACCATCGCTCCCCGGCTGGATAACGGGAATTTTGGGGGGATTCAGGGGCGTAGCAGCCGCTCGCCCCCTTTCCCACGCCGCAGCCCCCCGGGGGGGGTATTTTGGCCGCCCCCCGCCGCGCGAGCTGTTCGCTCCCTTCCCTTCCCCGGCCCGAGGTTTCCTCCCGGTTTCCTGGCCGCCTGTTTGTTCCCCTTCCCGCTCCCAAATCCCGGATTTCTTTGTTCGCCCGACGGTAATTTTCCATCGAGGCTCCGAATCTGTAAATTCTTCCATCAGCGCAGCGAAAAATTCATGTCCTGAGCAAAAATAGCATTTTGATGCCCTTTCTAGACCCAAAATACTCATTTATTTCCCCCAAATAATTCCCAAAATTAATTTCCAAAAGGAATTGTAACAGTGCGAAAATAAAATTGGGTGAAAAAAGCCAAAATAAATGATAATAAATATAATTCTACATGGAAGATTTTACCCCAAAATAGAAAATTTTCCAAAATTTGGAAAAAAATGGTCTCTTTGTGGACATTGAAAAGGAATTCACATCTGGGGGCGGGAGGCCAGGGAACATCTGGATGAGCCGAGGGCTGGTACCCAGCCGGGATGTCGGGATACGGGGCTGAGCCGGGCAGAGATGCTCGGATGGAAAATTCCCTAATTCCCTATGGATTTGATACATATGGACACTTTTTTTTTTTTTTAATAGGGGTTTAACGTCTTTTTTCCACTAGAAAGCTGCAAAATATTAAATATAAATTTATATATGGGGGGTTCGGGGTCTTTTTTCCACTGGAAAACTGCAAAATTTTCTATCGATCAAGTAGAAAGATCCAAAATTTTACATCAAAATATATATGGGGGGGGTCAGGGTCTTTTTTCCA
>NW_010144008.1:0-10770 GCF_000699245.1 Pterocles gutturalis
GGTGGTGGTCCTGACACCAAGACAATCCCGTTCCCTAATTCATATGTAGATACCTATGCGTACACCTTAATCTGATGTCTGAATCTGGATCCAAATCCCTTCCATAAGTTTGACACCACCACCGCTGCGTTACTTAATAGATATTTAGAAGGCTGACAGAAAATTATGACTAATTGACCTAAGCAGCAAGTTACATTGCACAAGGTGAATGAAATGTGACTTTTTTCTTTCCTTCTCCCTTTTTTATGGCAAGTCTGAAATAGATAATATGATCATATAATTAAGGACTATGTTATAAAACGTGCACAAGACCCGCAAACTGACATTACATCTGACCTCAGTGTCAGTATTTCCTACTTCCACATGGTTAACCATCTACCTGTCCCACAGAATCTGATAAAGTGTACTAAGATATAAGGGTAATTTTCATGGTTTTTAAGAAAGCTGTCTGGGTCTTCCCTGATTGCATCCAATTTACAACAAAAAGTCCCAAAGGCAGGATACCAGGCTAAAAACTCCAAGTAACTTATCTGGGCTAAAGAAACACAGCTAATATGTTCACACAATGAATTGCTGACAGTGTAATTAAAACATTAGCAATCTAACCATATCATTATTATGAATCAAGTTACTGTCATACTAGCACATACCCTCTAAGTGCTGCTTCCCAGTAAAAATATTTAAAACTGATATGCACAAGCTTTCTGGTTTCTGTCCCTATTTATGTTTTGATAACCATTACTGTGCTGCTCTGAGTCTTTAAGATGGCAGTGTTAGCCTTCCTTAAGAAGGTAGGTGTCAAAAGGGTCACAGCAAATTGTAAGTGTGACAAATACTTCACCAAGAGAAGTAGGATGTTGATGGTGGGGGTTTCTTCCTCCTTCTACTAAAATCCACTCAGGACTACTCTAAAACATTTTCTAATACACAGTGCACTTTTCTTCATTGGCCAATGTTTCCATATTACATTGCAAATTTACTGTTGTGGTATGTTTTATACTCTCTATGCATTTTTTTTTCTTTGTTATCCCCATACCCTTTTCACCCAGCACTCAAGGTTACCTTCCTTTGATGATCAATAACTGGTGATCCATGACCCACATAAAGCGCCAGGCTTTCTGGCTTCATCCTGTGCCCACATTTTAAAGACTTCTCTCATGCACCGTGTTCTATGGTCATAGATCATTCTACACTGAATGACAACTGGTTAGTACCATTAGTTAAAGAAATTTATACCAAAACAATAGCAGCAGTAGTTGTTTTACAATAAATTGTGCAAAGCTAAACAACAACTAAAACTAATAATATAACATCTGTCTGTGGGACTATTGCTGTTAACCAAGCTAAGACGAAAGTTCCTGACAGATCAAGACAAGTCCAAAAAAAGCAGGCTTCACAAATCCTAGTCCTGAGTCCATGCAGATTTAATACAAAGCCTGAGGTTTGTTACTAGCAATGGAAATACTGTAATTATAGGGCTAGAGAGTTATAGTCTACGTTGGTGTCACATTTCCATGTACAGATTAAAACTTGTTTTCCAGTGAGGGTCTTTATTGTCTTCTTAGAGCTTGTACTTTTAGTTAATGGAGAGAAAATGATTCAGACAACAAAACTGCATTTATCTGTCAATTTTATTTTGTAAAATCTTTAAAGAAAATGAAAAGCTTCCTAGTAAATGGAGATTTAGTTGTTCAAATATGTTAATTACTCCAGAAATTTCATGGCTTACCCCAAACAGTTCTGCACACTATCAGTAAAATTGTATTCAATGAGCTGGCTTGGGGAAGGAGAGATGAAGCAGACATCAGAATTAAAGTCATGTTTGCAAGGTTTATGAAGTTTATCAGAGACTTAGAACTTAATATGACTTTAAAGAATTCAAAAAATTCTGTGAATTTTCAGGTCATCAAGACAAAGCATTTCTCTTAATTCTGGTGCAGATTGTTTTATTTCTGTACAATGTCTGATTTGACAAATGCTTTGGACAGATAGGTCAACTACAATGGGTAAATGCACAGTACAAAACATTGTTTGATGATGTGTTGTAGGTCTTCATTTGAAAAATCTCGTAGTAGTATCACTTTAGCAGAAAAATGTAAATTGGTTAAATTATGTAATTTGTCTAAAATTCCTTGATGCTCTAATGCTTTCCAGAAGTTCCCCATGCTTTAGAAAAAGAAAAAAATCAACAAAAAATCTACTCTGAGAATGTTTTAGTTCTTGAAAAATTATGTTGATTTTTACTTCTTACTTCTTACTCATTTTGCCATTTTGGTGGATGGGTCCCCTTGCAAAGTTCTTCTAGGAAAGCATATAAAATTACTTTTCTTCAGTATTGATTCAGGCACCAGAATTTAGTGTCTATTGCTGCTTCGAAACCACGCCTACCTGAAACATCCACAGGGATCTGGCAAGCATGACAGAGAAGTTACAAGGAACAACAACAGCTATAGACCCGGCAAGATACCAAAGGTTTCCTCGTATGGTATGAATTACCTGCGATCAGACAGCTGAATTGTTTCCCAGATTCTGCATTGACTAGAATTCATATACAGCACTTACAGTGACATTTGAGACACTTTGAGATATCCAATATATCTACTTCGGACCAGTACATATGGCAAACAGCTAGCTTACGTCTTTCAGAAATCCATCAGGAAGCCAAGAAAACATTAACAAATTCCAAGAAACATTTCTCAAATGTGATTTGATCCTATAAGTGCTAGTAAACCAAGCTGCCTTGCTCACATGATAAACTGTACAAATAAACTACAAAATTTATGTGTCTTAATGTGAAGTTTACTCATATCCCAGAGGTGTACTTATTTTTTTTTCTTTTCAGAGTTGCTGAGCAATTTTTCCTTGAGGATGTTTGTGAGTTGAGGAAAGTTTACCTCTTTGGTAGAAGTGCAGCGTAACGTATTGTAATTTGTACTTTCTTAGTAATTGCAATTCATTCCCAGCAAATGTTCTAGAGTTTGGTAAGCCAATTTTCAAGTACTTTATACTAAAGTTGTTGTCTATATTCAGAAATATCTCTAAGATGAATATTCAAATTCTAGTGAGATAAAAATATCCGGTGACCTTCATTCAGGTCAAAACCTCTTGCGGGCAGAAATTGTCTTCCTTTGCTGTTTGCTACTATATTTAACACATGTGGCTTTGTAGCACCTTCAGCTTCATGGCTGGGACCTTTGTGTGTTAGCGCAGTACAAATAATAAAAGAGCCTGTACCACAAAGCAGTAGGGAGGGGAGAGGTGTTCTTTTTTTTTCCCTTTTTTTTTTCCTGTGATACTTTTGTTTTCTTAGATACTTAAGCACTTTTCCAGTAACCTGTTAATTAAGGGAGGTAATTGGTAGCTAATCCATAAAAAGATTTCCTAACTTCAAACAGAGCTGAAATCTTTAATCTTAGACTAACACTGAAGAATGCAAACAGGAAGCCACAACAATCCAAGTGCAAATATGAACTATAAGGGGAAAAATTATAATACAGAAAGATTAATTAATGATATTAACAATAAGAAAAATGCCAGCTTTTGCTGACTAGCAAAATAAGATTTTAAATTACAATGCCACATATCATTAACAAGACACTTCTGTTAAAATCATTATAAAACCTGTCATTTTTGTGCCTTATTAACTTACCCCCTTTAATATTTCATTTTTTCCTCAATCTGTTTTTATACATAAATAAAGCCTTTTAGTCTTGTACAGGTATGACAATGTTACATAATTTCTTTCATTCAAACCACAGTATGGATGTTATCATTCTAACATAAATCTATTTTTCATCAACAAAGCTTCATTTTTCTGTATGGTAATCAACAACTCCAGTCTATTAATTTCAATTATACTCTTATTTATGATTATTTAAGTTCTTTACAGAGATGTCTAAACCATATTTTTGCAAGGGCAAGTTGAGTAATCTCCTAACTTAGGTCCTGCAACTCACCCTTCTAGGACTCTCAAAGCTAAGATTAATCTTTTTCTCTTTGCAAATAGATTTTTTTTTTTGGTACTATGAAATCTCCATTGTTAATATGAGTTTAATTACAACCAAGAGTTTGGCATACTCAGGAAAATATTTTATGCTGAGTAGGCTCAAACCTTCCTGATGTTATTAAAAGCATAGATTTCCTTAAGAGGTTATCTAAGTCAAGCAACTGCAATACTATTTCATGTCTCAAAAATACTTCCTTTATGTCAATTTCTTGATCAGTGTGACGTAGATGTAAAAGCAGAAAATGTTACTGGCTTTTATAAACATAGCTAGTCTGTTAATGGGAAATATCAGTACCACAGCTTTATTAAAATTTGTTGCAAATAGTCCTTTTTGCTTTTCAAGATACATTTCTGTTATTTTTTTGTCTTTCACAAATATTTGTCAAGATAGTCTCCCCCATTGGAAGTACAAGTGAAGATTCTTTTGCTTTGGAGTGTCTCTAAAAATTTCTGTAATCAGCTTTGCTGTTGGAATTTCTTTATCATTTATATCTGATATTTATTTACCTTCATAGATGTGCACAGTATCAGAATGCATAAATTTTGTGAGCAACAAATTGATATTTTTGAGGATATGATGACAAGGTAACGATATCAGGTAGAAAGTTAGAGATAATACTGTGGTAGCTACAAAAATGGCAATCACATTGCATGTCCACTTGCATTTTAAGCTATCCTATGAGATAAAACAGAACTGGTAGCCAGAAATTGACATTTTGGAAGTTATTGTTGTGGCTAGCTGTTGTCAACAAAGGGTATATTGAAGCCTGTTCTCAGAGGCACATAGCGATAGGACAAGAGGAGCAGACACGAGTTGGAATGTAGCAAATTCTGATTAGACAAAAGTGGGGGGAGGTGAATCACTTTCAGAGTGATCAAGTACTGCAACAGATTGCCTGGAGGGGTTGAGATGTCTTGATCCTTGGAGATGTTCTGAACTCAACTGAAGAAGACCCTGAGCAACCCTCTCTAACTAGACCTTCTCTGAGTGAGAAGCTGGACTAGTTGTTCTTTTCAGTCTCCTGAGGTCTTTTCAAAACAAAGATTTTAAAGTAAGCATAGTTTTCTAGTACTATATGAGAACTTCTAAGTTATCCAAAGCATCCACACACAGTCAGCAGGCACAGTAAATGATCTCCAGGAAACCCAAACCTTTCTGTAGTGTAAACTGGATGCCAACCAGGATACCAAGAACAAGCAGCTGAACCAAGCTGCCAGGATGAGATTTTAACTTCAGAAGCCAGGATGTAAATGAAGTGAGTTATTTACTGTTGTTCAGTAATAAATGCTGAAGAGTGGTGTTGGATTTTTTTTTAACAATCAATGACTATTCCCTGAGCACAACTAATCTGTCAAAATCATTTATGGAGACTGGAAGGATGTAAATAATTTTAACGTCTCCATTAAAAAAAGGAGCTTTTAAAAAAGGGGGCAGGAACTTAATATTTTCTGATCTTTAGGTTTCAGTAAAAACGTCTGAGGTTGGGCATCTGTATGCAGACAAACTATAAAACTGTAGTGAGAATCAGAATTAACATTTATTAATGACCAGATAATATTTATGCGCTGGGTGATAACATAATTTCTTATCCAAATGTTATGCTTTCTGCTTTGGGTGACAGCATGTATCATTTAAAGAAAGATGACATATATTCATTCTTTTCAGTATACTACAGAGAAAAATTGTAATGATTTTTTAAGAACTCAAAATAATCACCAGAAATATGTAGAACATCTTGCTAATGTGTTCTAGATATGCTGATAAACTCTCACACAACTACATTACATTCCGAAACCATGTAAGATATTCTCAGCAGGTTGTGTATTTCAATATTACCATCCATCAAATTGGTCTATCTTTACTAAAAGCAGCAGAAAGTAAAATGTCAAACCCACATGATCAAACCTTTGTTTTGGAGGAAAGACAAGTGCTAAATGACCCAGAACTGCACTTGAGAGAAGCCAGAGAAACAAGGGTAATAAAAAGTAAACCAAAATATTTTAAGGATGAGTAAAGTAATGCACCTACAGTGCTGCCTGTTTTTTGTTAAGAGATATGTTTATTGTGCAATAATCTGCTTAATAGCTCATTAAAGAATAATTTCCTGGGTTTGCTTCTATTCTCCTTGTGGGATTATGCACCTGCTACACAATTCCACTTAGCAGCCTCAGTATCCTTGAAATGTTTAAATGTCATCATACTACCTCTGTTAAGAACAAGAGGTAGCACTTCCACCTCAGTCATGCTGTCTATAGAAATTCTCATGTTATCCCTCATCTCTCAGAGAAATATGACTCTGAGGAACCTCTAACCTGTGCCAATAAAACAAAGCTGAAGGGGATATTATGCAGAACACTAGAAATTACTTTACTGCCTATTAGGAGATAAAAATCCTTTTATAATCTGAACAGAAATTGATGTCATAGACAAGGACATATAATTACATTATCTATATATCTGCCTGGAGACCAGCCCCTTGTACTCAGTATGTTCTTTTCTCTTATAGGTACATCTTTACCAGAAAGATAATCAACACTTGGAAAGACTTCAGGAAAAGATGCCTGAAGAATTGACACACGAGCAAGTCTTAAATAAATTAAGTATATAATGTTTGGCCGGAATATTAAAAAGAAAAATGACAGTATGGGTATTGAAAAGTAAGATGGTATCTTAACCAGGTGCAAAGAAAATAAAATAAATAGATAAATTTTTTTGAAGTTGTTATATAAAAGAGTTCCCATGGTGAGCTATAAAATGGCTTTGTGAGAGAATTAGTGGAAATTTCAGTGCCTTGTACACTGTAAATAACAAAAGACAAAAAAAATTATTGTAGAGCATACTGCTTTGGTAGGGAGAAAGATCAATAAGCTGAGTATTTCAATTGCTTTTACAGTGTCTATAAACATGGAGAGTTCACCAAATATTACAGTTAGAGGTGTAACAGTTCACTACCATGGTTTCTAATGTCAAGAGAACAATAATTCAGGCCACCAACTATCCTAGGTTATTATCCATTGCAGGTACAACAGTAAATTGTAACCACCAAGGACTAAGTGGAGATTTACATTGATACTTGAAAACATTCCTTTTTTTTTTTTTTTTTTTTTCCAGAAAATACTTGTTGCAGTTTCTTCAATTAAAAGGATAGATAAAAAATGTCAAACAAACTTCAAAACTTTGAATTTTATCACACTTTTCCATCCAAAAATTTCAGTGTCTGTCTGTGAGAGCTTTTTTCCAGTTTTATTCACACTTCCATTCCCATTTCAAATACGCCTAGCACTAGATTCAGCTGTACTTTTACTTTTCAAAATATTTCATTGTACTAAATGCATATTTCATGGCTCTCATCACTTACAACAGCCTGGGATGATCTTTTTCTCTGCCCTTCATATACAAGTTTAAGGTTTTTTTACACTTTCCTATCAAACACTGGATAGTGATCACAGAAAAAGATAGCATGCATAAAAGAATATACAGGTTTTTCACTGCTGTTAAAATCTTGACTTTTCCTTATTGACGTCTTGCTCAAGTACTCAGTGTTTAGCTGATCACTAGATTTTGGTACAGGAAGACATTCACAACACATTAATTTTTGAGAAACTGTTTGGGATTATTCTCCTTTCCCCTTTGGCATGAAGATCATCAAATTTCATACTGCTGCAAGTAGAATATATGCAGCACCTTTGATGTTTCTTGCTCGCTTTTCACAGAACTTCACAGCTGTCACTTTTAGTCTTTCTTTAGGTGTTAGTTTTCCTTAGTGTGTAGAACTGGTAAGTGTTTTGTGAGCTGTGGCAAAATTTACAGTGGATACTTTACAGACACCAGACAAAATTTTGGGTGCTTGGGTATATGTGGATGCAAGGGACTCTAAAAAAAAAAAAAAAAAAAAAAGCATGAAAGCATGTGAACCTGTCATTGCCTCATTTTTTCTTCTCTCACATAGATATTTGAGTATACAACTTTGTTCAATCTCTGTAAATATTCTTCATTTTCCATCTTCTCTGATGGTTTTGAATCTGATTTTCAATCTATCTATGTTGTGGATACTTCTCACTCCCTTTGCGTAATGTAATTTTAGTTCTGGTTTCCTTTCTCTTTTTTCATTTTCTTTGATTTTGTAATTAGAGATCATTTTATTCCTGAGACAATTCAAAAATATACATACATCCCCAGTTTTCTTCCTTGTTTCTGCTTCAGTTTATTAAGCTATCTCTGTGTGCATGTGGCTGTGTCATTGCCTACGTTTTAATAATTCTTCTTCAAAACCAAATTCCTTGGGCAAGGCAGTACAACATCCACAAGTTTGTCCTAGCGTAGGTATCAAAACCACATGAGCTGAAACCACATTCCCAGCATGGGCCAGAAGTGGGCCAGAGGGAAAAGTGACTTTACAAAGTGTCTCAGGAAACTGTGCTGTTTAGAGAGCTATGCTGAACTGCCATGTCAGGAAAGGAAAAAGACACATTTTAACTTGGAGTAGGAGAGCCAAATACAGCTGCTAAACAGAGGCAAGTCTGACACAGGTCCATGTCCACAGAACCAATCAGTAGTGAACCTGACCACATACTCCCAGTACGCATAAAAACTCCCATATGCAATATACATGCACATATAAACACATCCAGCCACACAAATCACAGAAAGACACACAGAGCATTCACATGAAAACAGTACCAATGGACTCATGCTGCACCTCTCTCTTCTTAGGCAGTTAGATTAGTGCAAAATTTATCCACAGGTGTAACTGGATTGCCCCTGGCAGCTGAGCTCAGACATTTGGTCTTTCTAGCTGCCCCTGGATCCCTGTGTCCCTACTTGCTGTCACCTGGACATACAAGCCCCTGAGACCACAGCTCCACTCCAGACCCCCCTTGATAACACACGTGTGTGTACATACATACACACGTGCACATACACTCACAAACATTGACACACCACGGATTCCCCACTAACTGGCCTTGGACACACCATCCATCCAGTCGGTGGTCCTGGATCCCTGTTCTCCCCAGGTGCCTCACCCCTCAGAACCCACAGTCCCTCCAGCAGCTGGCCTTAGGTCCCTCTGACAGCCAGCTCCTCCTGTGGTCCTGCTCTTAGAGAAACATCTCTCCAGCTCCCAGGCTACTTCATCTACTTGCCAGATAGTCTAGCTTGATCTTTGCTTGTGATCACACTATTGGCAGAGCTTTAATCATCTATTTCTCTCAGATTTCTTAAGGATCTAAGAGAGTCCACCATACAGGTATGGTGACTGACATTTTTTAACATTACAGCTCTCTGCCCTTTAAGCTTATCAGGTGAGTCCCTGACATTTTCCGCATAGGATAGAGTTTCCATTTCTCTTTCTCTCTCTCTTTTTTTTTTTCTTTCTTAAAAGTGCTTCGGGAAGAGGTAGGACATAAAAAGCAGATATGGGAGTCTTTAGAGCTAAGGAAAAACCGAAGACTAAAGATTTAGATATGCACATCAAAATCTAATCTGACATTCACCAAATGAAAAGCAGTATATGACAACAAAACCTTATATCCTTATACGTATTTCTTCTCCTTTCCCTAATTCTTTTGTTTGCTTCTTTACTAACATGAAAACCAGAAAATCTGTAGGCCTTCTTACACTACCAAAGCCATGTCCAGAATATAGTACTATAGATACTATGACCAATATCTAAACAACTTTTTCTGTTGTGATAATGAGATGCATAAAGTCAGATGCATAAAAGTAGTATTTTAAACCCTACCTTTTGAATGTCTCAAGGCTTAAGTAACCTGATAGGAAAAAGAAGGTTCATAAAGAAGGACTTATGGAAAGTAACAGGTGCTCTTCAGCCTTTGCAAAATAACTTCATAGCTGGAGCAATGTAGACCATAAAAAATAGTCTGCTAGTTTCACCACTAACCTGGAGAAATGCATAACCACAGCTCCCACTTTTTGGGGTTTCTCCTGATATCACAAGGAAATAAGGAAAGGACTGTACTTGATACTCTAAAGACTAGGCCAAAGAGAAGCCATGCAGGAGAGAACAAATACATCACTAGGGCATCCAGAAGGAAGCAGCATGTTTGGTTCTTAGTCCTATCCTTCCAGCAGGCTTATTTCTTTTGTATTAAATAGTCATTTACTAAAATGCAAGAATATACACTAGCCCCAGCTTCAGAGTTTTCCAGTCAAATATTCTTATCTTTACATCATGTCAAGTTCTTGCTTCTTTAGCTTATTGGATCAAAATTATTTACTTAAACCCAACATACTCATGAAGACTAATTTATATTTCAGTTTTTCCAAGGTGTTGACAGCTATATTATAACAAATGCCTGCATGGTTATTTAATCAAGGAAGATAAAGATTTTTTTTTCTAAAGAAATGCATCATTTTTTTTTTGCATTATTAGTTAAGACAATTAAATTTGTGCAATATGTGCAACTGTAGCAATAAATTAATTGATGACAAATATTTTATAATTCTGAAACCTTTACGTTCACCTCCTGGTTGCTGAGTGCAACAGATAAAGCAGAGGAAATATTAAAGTAGAGAGGCATTATGACATTCACCCTACCGGAATGCATACCCTGGGGTAAAAAAAGAAAAAGAGAAGAGAAGAGAAGAGAAGAGAAGAGAAGAGAAGAGAAGAGAGAAAAGAGAGAAAAGAGAGAAAAGAGAGAAAAGAGAAAAAAAGAAAAAAGAGGAAAAAAGAGAAGGAAAGGAAAGGAAAGGAAAGGAAAGGAAAGGAAAGGAAAGGAAAGGAAAGGAAAGGGAAAAG
>NW_010144008.1:11328-27691 GCF_000699245.1 Pterocles gutturalis
AGAAGAGAAGAGAAGAGAAGGGAAGAAGAAGAGAAGAAAAGAAAATAGAAAAGAAGAGAAAAGAAGAGAAAAGAAGAGAAAAGAAAGAAGAGAAGAGAAGAGAAGAGAAGAAGAAGAGAAGAAAAGAAAATAGAAAAGAAGAGAAAAGAAGAGAAAAGAAGAGAAAAGAAAGAAGAGAAGAGAAGAGAAGAGAAGAAGAAGAGAAGAAAAGAAAATAGAAAAGAAGAGAAAAGAAGAGAAAAGAAGAGAAAAGAAAGAAGAGAAGAGAAGAGAAGAGAAGAAGAGAAAGCCCTGCATTTTATGCTTTCTCAAGATAAAAATTATATACACATGTATTTTATACCACCAGGGGAATCTCCTTTAGATTTAGCTGGAATTCTGGTAAATATTTAAGGTGACACTCATTCTGTTCATTATGCTGCACTGAGTTAAACCTGACATCAGGGAAAAATATAGAACTCTGTTGTTACTCTGGGTTTACACTTCTGAAACTGAGAAAAGATTTTTCGTCCCTGGACTTCCAGTATGCTTCAGTCAGCCACTTCACGTAGCTTCTCTAAGTTCTTTTAGACATAGAATAAGTTAAATGTTTTCTAAAGATACATTTTTTTATATATTCAGAGGTTCTATAGACTGTAACAATGGATGCTCAAAATAATGACCCATCTGTTTCTCTTTCACTGATTTGGGAGTCCAATTTTTGATTTGTTAATGGAAATTATGTACCCCAAAATAAAGGAAATTATCTTTTTTAACATAATAATAAAACAAGTAGGAGCTGCAATTTAGCAGGGGTTTTAAAATATAAAGATGTATTTTCTGTGGAATAAGGAACATCTGAAAAAAATAACGAAGGTGAAATAATGAAAAATATTAATGCTCATCTTTGGGTAGTTTGCTTTATAAAGAAAATACAAGACCAGAGTTAAGAAGGGTGTTTCACTAAAACTATGAACGTTGAAGTGTAATCTATAACTTTTAAGGAGATTAAAAGCAGCACAATTGGCAAACAGTCCTATAAATCTGAATTGAGTTGTAAGGGTGAAGAAAGTATTTTATAAAGATTGCAGCCTTTTCTCAAAAGTCAGAATGCATTTATGTGTGTTAAAATGTAGATAAAAGGTACCGAAATACACTCCAGCAGCATGAGTTCCTTTATGCTACTAGAATAAGGTTAAAAAAGAACAGAATAACTCTTTCTTTCAATGTGGATATTGCACCAAATCTTGAAAATTGAGAGTTGGGGGTTGGTTGTTTTTTGTTGGTTTTTTTTTTGTTTTGTTTTGTTTTAGATAAAAATAGAATTGAATTCATATAGGCTTTTATATCTGCAACCATCAGTTTCAATGTGCTACTTTTGCTTTTCATGTTTCTTTTTACCATTGAATTTGATGAACTAGATTTAACTGAATAATGGTATGATTTAATATGGGATTGCATATAACTGATTAGGCTTGTCATCTTGGTTTTCCTTATATGAGCATCCAAAAACACAAACAAGAAATGTTAAATGGATACTTTTGAAGATAACTGTTTTATCAGTTTAATTCTCAGTACTAACACTATCTAATTGTGTATGGTGTAGTAATAGCAATAATAGCAACAGTAAACAACGATGGAAAATTAATAGTGTGGAACACTTAAACGAGAAGACAACAATGTACAGGTGTAAACAGCAGATTGTGTCAGAAATGCGCAGTCTGACTTGTAGGTTTTCTAGAACTTGTAAAACTTGTCCTATTGGTCATTGCCTATGGTTTCCCTTTTTATGTAGCTGCTTGCATCGTTTCTGAACAGTAACAATAGTGTTCTGCAGCAAACCTAGTAATCTTGGTTGTTTTGGTTTTGTTTTTTTTTCCAAAATAAGGGTGTTAGTGCATTCAAAATTAAGACACCTAAATATAAAGCTCTATATGAAGGTGTCTACATACAAGGTAGTGTGAAAGTTTCAATGTTTGTGTCATTTTACATACCTTGGCGTCAAGGTGTCTTTCCAAACTCACATAGGGTCTTAAGCTTGTGAAAGCAATCTCTATCAAAATGAAAGCCAGGAGGGATGCACTTTGAAAATGTAAATGAATTCTTTGGATGACTATGATGAAAAGAGAAAAACTTCTTCTCTGGCCTTGAAGAGGGAGAAATATGTTTGGTCCCTTTGGAGAACTTCTAATACATCATGATGAATGATATAGCTCTTTGGGAGCCACAGAAAACTTGTATTTCACCTCCTAATAGACACCAAGGTCCTTTTTTATGTATAGAAGTCATACTGCTCATATGATATATGCTGGGCAGACATGCCCAAGCTCTGCACATACCAAAATCTCAGTGACTGTTAATGAGATGTAGAGTTCAAGTTTATAAACCTTACCGATGTAAACGGTTCATTAACTCTGGTGGTTTTGCTCTGTTTTGTTTTGTTTCTTTTCCTGTGTTAACAATCCCACAGTCTTTGATCATCTCAGAACTTAAGAAAAGCAAAATTGCATACATGGAGAGCTAAGGCAAAGCAGACTTATTTCAGAACATGTCAGGAAATAGAATATATTCAGAATGTCATATATATTCACAGTATATAAGGAAAATATAATTATAGGGCTTTGGCATGGTTTAATCCCAGCTGTCATAGACACCACGCAGCCACTCGCCCATTCCCTCTGTTTAGGATGAGGAAGAGAGTCAGATGGGTAAAAGTGGGAAAACTTGTGTGTTGGGATGAAGACAGTTTATTAGGTAAAGAAAAGCCGTGAGCGCGAAGCAAAATTATTCATTCACTACTTCCCATCTGTAGGCAGGTGTCCAGCCATCTCCAGGAAAGCAAGGCTTCATAATGTGTAATGGTTACATGGGAAGAGAAATGCCATCACTCCAAAGGTTCTCCCCTTCCTTCTTCCCCCAGCTTTTATTGCTGAGCATGACGTCATATGATATGGACTATCCCTTTGGTTAGTTGGGGTCAGCTGTCCCAGCTATGTCCCCTCCCAACTTCTTGTGCACCCCCAGCGTACTTGCTGGCAGGGTAGAGTAAGAAGTAGAAAAGACCTTGAGTTTGTGTTAGCACTGCTCAGCAATAACTAAAACATCCCTGTATTATCAATACTGTTTTCAGCACAAATCCAAAATGGAGCTCATCAGAGGTAGATAAACATTAATCCCTCTAACACAAAAGAACAATTATGCTAATACTGAAATTTTGAAAGAATACCAGCATGGTTTACAAGCAAAGGATGGGGATGCTTAATACAGAAATATTTTAACATACAGTCAGATAGATAATCTGTTCCTGGGTTTCTGAATATTAGGGTAAGTCAAATTTAAACTAGAAAAAATGGCAAATCTTTACTAGAGATTACTTTTGATACTGAAAAAAATTATTAAAGTTGTAATGGATTATTATTACCAAACCTTGCTAAAACCCAAAGTTGTTATATGTCTTGTGTTGATTTGTTCGTTTGCTTGCTTGCTTTCCTGAAAGATATGTTCTAGTTTATAAAAGATCAATACAGGAAAGCACTAATCCTGTGTCATATGGAGGATCAGGCTAAGAAGACATAATCATTCCACCTGGCCTTACAAATCTATAAATACATATATAAATTTATAAATCTATAAATCTATTAATCTATAAAGGTTATGTTGAGTGCATTGAGTAGTTTGAGCTAGGGCATGCCACCTAGCATACTGCAGCATGGACTGATAATAAGCATAAATTTGGGAGGTCTTATAAAGACTTTATTGGCAGAAGATTGCCGTAGAAGTTAGAAATTTCTAAACATAATCACAGCATGAGATACTCAGACATTGGAGGAAGACCGAGATATAGTAGTAAATCTGTAACACAATCTGATAACGTTTGATATTCCATTTAACATTGTCATATACGGTATAATGAAGGCAGTGATGCTGTGTTTATTTCCTTAACTTTTATATGGCTGTTTCAAAAATGACTTGTACTGTCTTTAACAAGTTTAATCTAAATTCCTATCAAATCCTGTTACTGATTCATTTTGGGGAACCTTTCTTTGGAATTATGAAATAATTTTTCAAGCTAAGTAAATAAAAAGTATCCAAAAGCTGACATAAAAAAGTACTGACACTTTAAGTAAAAAAACACATTTAGGTGATTTGCTATGCACTGAGAAGTTCCAAAATATTTCCTTCTCATAAGAATTATTTCAGTATAATTCTGAAGCAATATGTATTTTCAGAAACTACTTTTTTGTACATTCTATATTGATGCATGAATCTATAAGATCTCTATAAATGAATGTTCTCATTCTGATGCAATCTCATTTGAAATTCTTTGAGCTGACATAGCAGCATTAGTTTGAACCCATAGAAATAGCAAACAGCTTCCAGCAAGTGCAAAACAGTAAACTGATTATTATAATCATGTCTTAGGGGTTCAGGAGAAGTTATGCAGTCTACGTGTTCTGATATGATGTCCTTTGAAACACTTGCTATTTAGACCGGCCCATCAAAATAACACATGAACAACTATGACTCTCCATCACATCATATTATTAACTATTGTGTTCTATTAGTGTTGTTCAATCACATCAAATTATTGTTGCATTATACCACAATGATATTAAGGCTTTTAACATCCTGCTAATAAAGCAAAATATTTAAATAGTAAAATATTGCATTTTTTTTTTAACCTTTCCCTAAGAACCACTACTGGGAAAATGCCCACTTCTCTTTTTTTTTTCACTATTTTGTGTATATAAAAAGGATTTGAGTTCTTCTGGGGTTTGAATGTTTTTTAAAGAAGTGACAAGAAGTAAACAAAGACCACCTGTATACTCAAAGATAATGAAAAACTTACTGAGGCACATTGCAGCAGAAGCACTTCCCTCCATCTGAAAAGGATGGGACAGTGGCAATGAAAGATGCTATTCCTGTATGAATCAATGAGATGTACTTAGAGAAAGATCCATTGCAAAGATAAATACTAAAGCACCAGGAAAAAAAAAAACGAACAAACCACAACAGAAAACAACACAGCAGATCTAACAGTCAAGGAATGATGTTTCCATGGAAATATACAGACATTGAGAGAAAAAATATCTCACCTGCCCCCAAAAACAGAGAAACAGTGCTAAGAACTATTATAGAAAATTGAAACAGAATCAACATTCATTAAGAACTGAGGTATCTATTTCTTTTTAAAAATATTTTGAGGAAAAACTATAGAGCATAAAAAAGACATTTTTATAAATATTTTATTATCTTATGAGTATAATAGAGAATGGTGTTTCCTAACATTGGTGTTTGGGGATGATTTCTAAATCCTATAGAAAAATAGTAGTACTATCTATAAATTTGGCAATTTTACAGAGTAATTTCTTTAGTGTCATAAACTTCAATAAATCCTCTTGGCTTCTATGAAGGTCCGTACAGTTTTTCATTAAAGCTTTGTATGTGTATACATTAAAACATTTTTAGTATCATTGAGATACTATGTGTTTTGAAAATGTTGACTCATGGATTAGACTCAGCATTAGAACTCACACAAAACACATAGAGCATTTAGAAATAGGGGAAAGTTACATTTCATCCAGATCAATGGAAATTTGACCCAGATCTGTTTTTCTACGTACATTGTCTTTCTGTCTCCTGCAAATGCCACTTGCAGACTGATGTCAGAAATGTAGTGCACTTGTCCTACAGGTAATTCATTCACTACTTTGCTGTTCACAGACGTGAAGAATTTCATCCAGAGCTCTGCAACCTTCACAGAAACAGAAAAGAAACACAGTTTTCCATACTTCCCCTTATTTATACCTCACTCACACAATTTCATGTTGTTTTTTACAAAGGTTATGATGACTTTTTAGTTCACATGAAAAAAGCCCCCAAAAGCAACAAAAAACCTGCTTCCCTTTGGCTAAACTGAAAGTTTCTGATTAATTTAATTCACTTGATAAAAAGGTTATGAATGTGATTAATGATCACTTTTGGTTCTTGAAAGAAAATGACAGAAAATTGTTTGCATGATACAATGAGGAAAAAAAAGTAATTATAGGTTTCTTGTGCTTTAGCAGAGCCACTCTCAAGCCTGCTCTCAAGGGAGCGGGGAAGACACCACCAGTGAATTTTAACATCTCTTAGCTGGTTTTTGTATCCCAATAACAGACCCAATTTTTAGAAAATAGCCACTAATTGCATGTTCCTGATTAACATTCTTTGAAGGCTTTTTTTTCTTCTTTCCTTTTATCAGTTTGCTTGCATAGCACTGCCCCTGATTCATATTTTGTTTAGAGAAAGTCAAAAGCACATAAAGATACTGTCTAGAGAACATTTTAAAATAGAATTTACCTCACCTAACTTCAGGTCTCCAAAAATCTGTTCTTGTTATTCAAATTTCTTCTACGGAGAAACATAATAACCCTTCAGGGAATGACTTATTCCACCTACATGTGTTACAAGGACTAACAATTTGGTGGAGATGCCTCTCTCTCCACTACCAGTGGAAGCAGCTTCCATCAATAACTTTAACTAGACACCTGACTTTTAGATGGCTAAAATTAGATTAGAAGAATCCTATTACAAACAACAGTAAATATGTGTTTGAAATTTTTTTATTCCTCGGGTCTGTGGTGCCAGAATTTCGACTGTACATGGTGCCTCCGACTACTCAGAAACTGAAATCTGGAACTGCTTCTTGAAAGGTAGGCACGTACAGGAAAGATTAGCTGTGATAGACTTCTCTATATCACGTAACAGTCAAAAGGCAAAAAAAACCCACCACAAATATTTCCTTGGTGTTTCAAAAGTGGTGGTGTAATTAAACATCTAAGGCAATCATTAAAACAATATTCTCTATATTCTCTGTATATAACATTCCTGGGATTTCTAGGGGGTTTTTCCTTCTTTGGTTGGTTGGTTGTTGGTTTTTTTTCCCCTGTCACCTGATTTATTATCTTCTTCAAATAAAGACTTTTACAACCATACATTTAAAGTGATCTTCCTGACACTGCATTAATTCCTCACCAAACCAGTTTTCTGCAATATCTGATTATTAGAGTTACTTTGGGATTTTTTTGTTTTGCTTTGTTTTGGTTTTTACCAGGGCATTGTCAATCTGTTGTTGACAATAACTTTTACTCCCTGACTTCAAAACCAGAATATTGACAATAATAGCTATCATAATTTTAAAAATAATTTTAGGGATCTTGTATTCCAACAGACCAAAAGGTAGATATTTAATGAAACTGGTTAGAAAACAAATGCTCTATTGTAAACTCAAAATGAAAGACTGAGAACTATCTAATAAAGAAACAGATTAAATTAGAGGTTGGAGGTGTTTGTTGCAGTTCTGCAGATACCATAAGTAGCATGGAATGAGATTCCTCATGAGCTTCACCCAAGAAAAGTCACAACGTTAAGGAGATCTTGTTTTTGAAGAATTAATGTTATGTAGAATTGTAGGTGAATGACATTGACAAGACTCAGCTTCTTCAGTATTGTTTTGAGAATAGCATTCTAAGTTGTCCTAGGCTATCTGAAACAGCATGAGACAGAATGTTGGACAGAACCTAAAGGCGATCCAAGCCCCATGGAGCAGCAGCTGCGGGGCTCTCACAGTACATCTTCATCACGTTAAATGTAAGTTTTGCTCATAAAACAGGAGACAATTAGCAGCAAATTGTAGCTGATTATCACTATGAAAGACGGATGGTATGTCTTAAGCCAATATCAACTTTGCTAGACACAAGGGACAATGAAACCACGGACAGATCCAAAAGCAATTTAATCTCTAAAACAGGATTTGTACAATCTTGATCAAACTGAAACGATTTGCTACAGGAATACGCCTGGAAAAAAATATGTGTGAAGTTGAATGTTGAATCCATCTGAGAAGTTGTAATGTTACTTGGAGAGCCAATAGCATGTGGTAGTGACCTTACCATTCCACAGAATAATGCAAATTTAGCCACGATTTTTACAGTTTGACCTACTAAAAGTCTTATTTAAATATCATCTATATGTCATTTATCAGTGAACAATTAAACAGAGCTTCCTGATGCTGAAAATTTTCTAGGGTGGGTTTTTTTTTTTGTGGGTTTTTTTTTTGTTTTTTTTTGTTTTTTTTTTTGTGGCAATTCCATACCTCTCTGAGAACAAGTGCTTGAGAAAAAAACAGTACCAATATATGGAGACCAACACATGGAGCCCTGGTGGTAGAAAGCATATTATTAAAGGTGTGAGCAAACTCATGCTAATTGCTCATGTACCTCATTTCTACAAAAATATTTCTAACATGAATATCACTCATGATTCTGTGCACATTTCTGTCAGAGATGAAAATGGTCATGAATTTACATATGAAACTTATGAATTTATGCCAGATTCCCCTCCTCCACCCAAAGGCTTTTTTCTTTTTAATGCTGAAAAAGCAAAAAGGTGATAAATTGCCAATGGCATTCTCTGCCTTACTGTCGTCCTCCTTCCTCCTCTGTCATTTCCAGCAATCCTGCCATGCTCTAAACACAGAGGTTTGCAACTGTAAACTGCTACAGAATGAATACAGATTTACTCAAATACATGCCTATTTTTATATAAGGTTCTACTAATAAAAAAAATGTAGCCATGAAACGCTAAGAATAACTGATGTTAATAAATAAGAACAGAAGGACAATTTACATATTTTATGTTGCTTCCACAATTTCACTGTGTACACCTTTAACTATCCATGTATTCCCTTAAATACTGATCATATTACTTTCACAGAGAGAGTCTTCATAAATTATCTTTTTATTTTACAGTGAAGACTGATTTCTTAAATGAAATTTGCTGTGGGACTTTTGTTGGTTTTTGTTGTTACTGTCTTTAGTACAGCAAGATGACCTTGGTAGAAAGGAATTAACTGGGATATGAACAAAAGAATCATGAATGAATACTGCCATTGTGCAACACTGATGTAGAGAGGGGAAAAATTTAAATAAAAGGTCTTAACTCTCACCTCTTTAGTTTCTGCCTGATATGTTATAAAGTTTTGTGACTTACATGGAATCTCATTCCAAACAACGCTATTCAGCCTATGTTCAGTATTCCATGTACTCATTTTTGGTTTGGTTGAATAAAAGTCCATGGTTTATCAGAACTTAGATTTCTTCCATTTGAAAAACCCTGAGAAGACTATATGGTTTTTCATTTCACTTTATTAAAATAATAATAATAATAGTAATAATAATAATAGCAATAATAATAATAAAAAAAATAGACTAGTATTTCTGCTCTTGACCTATTCATGACTAGAAATTCTGCAATAATAACCTTTCTATCACTGTTTTATCACTTTTGGATCTTGCTTGCAGATATAATCCTTAACAGGACATTAAAAGCAGAGGCAATCCAGACTACCTACTGATTCAGAATCAACTTAAGTCTTCATTCAATCTTCATTTACCCTGTTGCACTAAATTATATCTGGTATTTAAAAGAAACTTTGGAGCATTCTTTCAGTTTTTAAATATACTTACAATATGGCCACTGAGGAAAGGATTAATCTCCTTTGTCTTGAGTTGCCTCAGAGGCAGTCACCTAGGTTCTGTCTTCAGTCAGTGGAAAAAGCTAGAAACCACTACGAATATATTGATCTTACTCTGTGCTCTGAAATACTTTCTAATCCAATCCATAATTGTTCTAAATTAGATAAGTTGAATGTTAGATCATTGGTTGCTGTGATATACAATTAATATATTTAGCTATATGTAAGTCTGCAATCTCAGACTTTGAAAACTAATTGTTTAGATCCCTTCTTAGGCATCTGATTTCAAAAGCATTGCTTAGATGTTCAGGTTTCTGGAATCCATCCTAAGATTTTCTAGGGGTCTGAATATAGCTGTAAATTAACATATGAACAAATAATCAGACCTGAAAATCTCTGCTCTAAAATTCTGACCTAAAAGCTCTTTTTATGGTGTTGGAATAAAGGTAACTGCTAAAAGGTGTTATGTGCTAACTGGGATGCACATAGCTCACAAAAAATAAAACAGATGCCTTAAAAACCAAAACAAAACAAAAAAAAACAACTTAGGAAGGACAGTCTTTGAGAATTCTGAATGTTTGCATTGCTACCAAACTGCAGTGAGATAATTCTCAAAAAATAACAAGAGAAGAGAATCAGATGGGGCAAGCTGGCTTACAAAACAAAACAAAACAAAACAAACAAACAAAAAAAAAACAACAAAAAAAAAAACACTATCACAGTGACTCTTAAAATTACACCATTCCTGAAGATAAATTTATGCCAAAGTCTTAGCTGCTACCAAGAAATATACCTATTCCAAAGTGAGTTAGGTGCTCATGGAACACTGTCATTATGTCTACTGTGACTCTTTGACCTCACATGAGTGTTTTACAGTTGCATCACAGTAACGCTTCTGAAGATCTGGATAATAAAGGCTATACATAGCCACTGGACACAAAATAGAAAACTTCCAAAGCAAGGGAAAGATGGAAGCATCTCACCTAATTATTACAGTGTAAAAAGATGGATGTTTAGTCTAATCCAGGTATAGCTGTATCTAATTATGATAGGCACTTTCAAAAGTCTTCTCTAGGCATTTGACATAAATAGGGTAAATCTCTTTCTAGTGACAACTGAGACACCGGATGCCCTTGTTCACATTGGAATTTTTTCTTGCTGTGTATTTAAAAGAAGAGTAACTTTCTTAAGATGTTTATTTCCAAATATCAAACCAAAATTACTACACAGATGTACACAGGGAAACCTTCGGCAGTAGGGGTACTAGGTGTTGTGAAAATAAATGTTAAAATCTTACTAAGAAAGCATGTGTACAGTGTATATGTTCTGTGGGAGACCTGACTCCTATAAAGGAGTCCATTTAAGGGTCCATTTAAGGATCTAGCTGATTTAGCACAAACTGAAGGTAGGTCTAGGTTTTGTTATGGGTCTAGTCCTGATCCCAGATTGTTCAGAATGGGGGACCTGTATACTGGCTTGGGTTTCTTTCCAGCAGGAACCATACGACATGGAGCAACGCCCTGTACCTGAGCCTTGTCCCAACACAGACTCAAGGCAGAGATAAAATATGTCTGTCTGGGATAGATGTGGAATCTGGAGCACCATCAGGATCTCCTCCACTTCTTGGAAGGTCTTGATATTTCAGTGGCAAGTAGTAAAATATTACGACCTTGGCCATTTAAATTCCTAAGAAACATTGCAGTTAGAAGTGTTGGGCATTAGCTGCATATGCACATCTTCACTAAACAGGAATTTAATTTCTTAAAAAGGAAATATCTTAGAAATACCTTCCTATCAGAACTCTGAATACAAAGGCATCCTAATTCTTTGGCTAATAGGTTCCATGACTAGGATTAGTGATTTATCATTTCAGTGTTAAAATTGCCTGGGAAAGTAGACTATACACACAAAATGCAAATATCCTGACTGGATTCAAACATAATGCAAGAGAGAGCCCTACTGGTAGAGCTTTATAAATACAATCACTATTTTAGTAGCTTAAGTAAATAACTTTATAATAAACAGGAGTGAAACACACATCTTGCAATATTTGCCTCTTTTGTATCCTCCTTCATTTTCGATGGTTCATTAAGGAATCAAAATATATATTCATACAGCATGGATGCGCCATTATCCCATTGTCCATATTAGTAGTGCTATGGTGTAACATCCTCCTCAATGGAATAAATGGACTATGAAATATTATACCTGAAGAACACAGGTGAGCCACCTCCCACCCACCCTCCCCCCTCACTGGGGTGCTCTAAAAATGTGAGAGTTAATGTGAAACTCTAAGTTGCTAATCACTCTGTATTGAAGCTCCAGAAGTTTTAGAAAAGAGAAGTAGAAATAATGCACCCCAATAAAAAGATATGAGATTGAAATGGGAATCCTTTGCTCTTTATAAGGGCAGCAAGAAATACAAAAAAATATCTATTCAGTTTGACTAAAGCATCTAAACCTTAGCCTCCTGCCATACATTTCTGTCATGTGTGGATGGTGTTGAGGGGTGGCAGGTGTTCCAAAAGATTCTAAATGTGCTTGAATTGGTTCCTTTTTATAATAACAAGAAAAATGTGAAAAGCAATTAGATTTGAATAAAATTGTAGCAAGCAGGCCAGCATCAAATCTAAATTAAGGTGAGTGCAAGCAGGGTACAATGCATATAAGAAAGAATTAATTACTGGAAGAAAAGAAGGAAAAAAAAAAGAAGCTTGTCTCATGTTATGGTTTAGAAGATATACTAATCTCATCAGTTTATGAAACAATCACTACAAATGAAAAATTGAGACTGGAATAGAAGTGAAAAGATTTCTTCCTTCCAAATGTATTGTCCATTTTATTACAATTCAAGGGAGAGTTAAGGAAAGAATCAGTTACCTAAATGCAAACAACTCCATGAAAAAGTGCCTCAGGATACCGTCTGTCCTGTGGCTGCTGGTCTGTAGGGTGCAGATCTCCTTCCATCATGTCTGCTGGCCCTCTGCAGATGTCCCAGACACCCCAATATATCAAAAATAACACTAGAAACCTATATGAGCAAGTGGATAAAGCTCCTTCTCACTACTAGAGAGTAACCCAGCTCATCTGGCAAGAAGCATTTATATCTGGACAGAATACCCCTCAGAATCAACAACAGTATTGGCTGGATTGTCCCCAATTGTAACAGTGGTTTAGATGAATTAATGGCTTGTTTAATAACATTTTGGTGTTTTTTCATTAGGAAAATAAGTTAAAAGTTCCTACTGAATGCAGTTTTGGCCTGGCAATATATAAGGCGAGTAAGATAAAAGGTCATTCTTGGAAATGTTTATTTTGTGAGAAGATGAAGAACAAGCAAGACAGATTAAAAATGTACATTAACTTTAATTCACTTATGGCTTATAGATGCAGAGCTCAGATTGTCTTTAATGGAATGAGTTGGCTCGTGCCAAGATTATGCACACACATTTTTTGATGTATATGACTTTGTGACAGAGAGTGGGAAAAACTGGGAATCTAGAGTACGAATACATACCTGAAGGCAAAACAGAAAGGGTAGTCTACATTGCCAGTCTATACAGTTTGTATCACAAACCCGGGTAACACATTTTGTGATGGTACACCAAGAATTTTAAAAGGATATTAGCCGTGGTTATAAGTAATACGTAGAGGAACTAAAAAAAAAAAAAAAATCCGCATCCACAAATACATTTATCAGAGATGCATTCAGTGCCATCTTCTGTATTTTAGCAAGCTATCAACAGATCCAGTCCAATTACTTAATGCTCAGAGGCTGTACAGATACACAGCCTGCCCATGACCACTGCTTTCTAAATGAGGTGCCCATCCCACTGTTGTCACTGGCAGGCTGTGTATTTGTACATTTGCAGGAGAAGTGCTGACATTTTCCTGTTTTTTCTCATATGTTCTCATTTTTGTTTATTTTGAAATAATTGAACCCAAAGAGAGAAGAGCAATTGAGGTCTGGGTGTACGTTATGTATAAAATGGCATAATAGTATTCTTAGTAGAAATTCCCAACTTCAGGTTTCTTTTTTGATTTCCCTTAAGCAATGAGCTAATATTGTCACAAAAATATCCATTATAAATTCAAGGACTTTCTCTCCAGCTACAGTGGTCAAGTCAGAGCCCATTAGCTACTTTATAAGATATATAAGTAAAATAGAAGAAAATTAAAAACTAGGCCATACAAAATCACTCATACAAAGCAAATTTCTACGTATGAATGAACAGCTAAGGAAGACCCCACTCAAAGTTTCTCAGCTGTGTAAGCAAAAGTGAATTTTACTGCACCAAAAGGAGCCAAAGATAGATTGTTTCTGAAGAGCATTGCAATAAAGAGAAATGGGAAAAGAAAACAAAACAAAAGAAAAAAATCACAAAAATATGGTGAAGAGTTGAGACAGAGTCCTGGACCTCTGAAGAGCAGGATTGTGTAAGAGCTATCGGTAGGGGAAAACATCAGATGTCTCTTCACTATCTTTCCTTCTTTTCTCCCAATTTTTCTTGATTTGGCTTTTTTTTTTTTTTTCCTATTTTTACTTTCAACAGAAGCAACCATTGTTCAATCCCACACTTTCACAAGCAGCAACTGCAACTTCTTTCTTTTGCTTTCATACAGATGAAGTACACAACTGATCAGTGTTCACTTTGTTACCCTGGCAGTCTGCTGCCCTAACTAACTAACTCACGTTTCCCATGCCTGAAGCTACACTGGATGAATACAGCACTGGGTAAGGTGCATAAATAACAGAAATGAGGCCAACTAAGTTTATCTAGTATTCATGACATCCAAAGTAAGAAGGATTTTGCAAGGTGACTAATTAATAATCGGTCTCTTGGTGAGTAAGTACACATAAGTTGTTCCACAATATACTGCTCAGTTTATAAAGATTTTATTTTCCTGATAAATATTTGTACAAACTAAGGCTAAGGTCCAAGAAACTTGAGTGTTTGCTTCACTACCTCTGCCAAAGGTTCTTCAGATCAAGTTCTCTCTCATGGGCTGTCATTGTACCATTCAAATTACATTCTGAGAAACAACTTTGCGGTCATATTATCTCTGGTGGGACACATGGTGCAAAACGAGGGCAAAAACTGTAGACAATGGAGTAGCACTAGTACGCTGTTTTCTTCAGTATTTATTCAAGAATTCTGTTGATCATGAGCAATTCACTTCCCTCTCCCCCTCGTCCCCAGGGTATATTTGTTCTGCAGCCCTGCAGCCAGAACACCTTTTTTTTTTTTTTTTCAGTAAAATGAAAACAACAGTTCTCCTAATAAGTGACACTTCCAGATAGTCTTTTACACAAGGACTATGCTTCAGCATGAAACAGTTTAACAGAATTTGACCAAACATGCATTCTTTAAAATTATGTTTTGTTTGCTCTTTAATCTATGTATCATAGATTTTGTATAGTTCAGGATTACAAAGTGACCACCGAACCTCTAAAAACTCCCAGAGGCAGAAATAAACAATATATTTTAAAAATATTTCCAGGTTAATTTCTTCTCTTTCTAAATCTCACTTAATTAATGACAAAAAATATCTTTTCTTAACTTCTCTGAAAATAAATTACCTTCGCATTTACAAATTTGTATTTTAATTCAAAATTGAATCTACCTAACTTAAGGCTCTAGTCTCTGAAACTTTCTCTGTCCTCTGGAGACGATTGAAAACCCCTGCATTACTAATCTCTTTTACACCAGTACTCAATCACTTCTAGGTCTTCTGTTCAATAAACTAAATTGATTGCTTAACCTTCTTATCATAAAGTTTATGTTCCATTTTCTGCATCACCGTTTTTTGCCTGTTCTGACTAAGTCTTGTTATCTTCCCAGTATTCCAGCAGCCTTCTGATAACAGTTTCCTGCATGCACTAGATCTGCTTCTACTTCTTTTAATTATACGAGAGACATTTTACTCTCACTGCACAACCTAGTTCCTGGCCCCTGACTTTAACTACAGTTGGAAAATAATAAAATTCCAAAGCTTTTTTTTTGTACAGATTTTTATTCTTTTAATTAAATTCACATTCCCAATGAACAGTAATTCAGTTAAATTCAATTATACGTCTTCATTTATGTACAGGTCTGATTCTCAAAGGTTCTGATGTCATATTGTCTCAAGAGTCCAGCCCTTTGAAGAACAGATCAGCTGTTCAATAACTGAGCAAATACTTGGTATTTAAATATCCTCACATTTACTGTCTGCAAGGATATTCCTATTCATCACCCTCCAGCTGCAAATTTCTAAGTGAGGGACCTAGAAGCATTTTCCTGATTTTTCTGTGTACATTAACTGTAGACCTGTTTTATGTTGAAATGAGATACTGTTCCATGGATGTAAGTATTATGAAATGCATGTGATATTTTGCTCTCATTTTCTTCAGAAAGAAACTCTGGCAAATAACCAAGAAAGAAGCTGTGGTGTGCTCCCTGAACATAAATGTCTAGGGAGCAGCACTGCAGATTTTTGATGCAACTTAGTTACCTAGCACACCTAAAGCTGATCTGCTTTTTCTTCTCGACTTTATAAATTCATAGCAATCTCTCAGTGAGGGCATCTGAGTTGGCAGAAATGCCTTAGGGGTATTGTTTTTCATCACTTGGATCTCTGCATAGATAAAGGACAATATGCAAGGCACCAGAATACATTACTCTCTTGAACAATCTCAGTAGAAAGTAGAATGAATTCTCTCATTTCAGGAATTTGGTAGTAAACATTTCTGGTCAAAGTTTAAGCTGCAAAGAGCAGCACTTCTTTTCTTCTGCACCCACGACCCGTTATGCTTCTATGCACTGGAGTAATTTTCACCATCAGTCTGTATCCCAACGTCGTGGTTTAAGCACAGACTGCTTAAAG
>NW_010144009.1:0-37440 GCF_000699245.1 Pterocles gutturalis
ACCAGACCCTCCTTATTCGTGAGAATATTTCTGCAGAAACAAATTTGTATCTTCCATGTATTAACACTTTTTATTACTTTTCTTCTGTGAAGTACCTGAAAACACCTCTATTCTTTTAATAAAAATATAATCACTGGATATGAAACTGTAGTCTAGGATAGGAGTTGAAAGGTTTCTTTCTTTCAAGCCAAACAATAAGCCTCTCAGGCAAAATTTGCCTTATAACAAAGAGCTGAGACAAGGTCTTCGAACTTTACTCAGAATTCAGCATATCTTTGGACAGAATATAAAGTTAACAATCCTCCACTGCTAGTGTGAAATCTATTGTTATTGAATATGGAAACTATCCAAGATATTCCTAAATAGTTCTGACTCATAAAGTTTACTAGTTGCAAGAGCAGCCTAGCACATTATAGGAGTGGGTTAAATGTACTCAGAATAAAGTGCTAGATAAAATATGAAAAATTATCATCCTCCAAAGTTCACTGAAAATACTGTCAACTACGTAAATATACTTCATAATAACAAAGTATTTAGGCTTTGAGCATTATTTGCCCAGAACACTGCATGGTATGTATGATTTTTTTCTTTTTCTGTTCTTTTGACAAACGCCGACCAAAACGATACCTTTAGCATTTTAGTAAGCCAACATAATTTCTGTGGCCAGAACTGTCATACAAGTAAATTCACATAGGAAATTCAACTCATGTAGGCTACCTGCTACTCAGCATTTAGTAGTACAATGCAGGTGGCTAGGGATTTTTGTAAAACAGTTCATTATGAACCCTGCTAGGCAAACATTGTGAAAAATATGTTTATTTTATGATCCAGCTCAGAACATAATAAATAATTCTATTTCCATAGGATGGATACTGAAATGGGAATGTCCTGATAACACATGGTTGGAAGACGTTGAATGATATGGACAGAAATGGATGACATGGCTATGGTTTTATATTAAGGAATAATAGCAAGAATTTCTGTACAAACTGGGATGCTTATTGAAGAAATGTTAGAGAGAAAGATGAGGGCTTATTTAATGTTACAAGATAAGATTCCATCACCAGTGTGTTGGGATATGGGAAAAAAGACAAATGCAAAAGAGGCAAGTGCAGAAAAGGACAAATGCGGAAATCTTTATGGCTGAAATTGGAAAATAATGATTCTTTTGCAAAAGGTGCTCCTAGATTCATCTAGAAGGCTGTGGACAATTCTTTTCGTCTATGTTCAAGGACAATGTTCAGACTACAAATGCAAGCAATGGGTATGAGGATTTGGGAAGCAGAGACCCTGTTCAACATGAGGATGCTACATGAGTTTGGCAAAATGAGAGCTGAAAGGAGATGTTTATCTTTTAAAGGTGCATGAAGGCAGGTAAAGATTATCAAAGTAGAAGGACTATTTAAACTAAAGGTCAATGTTAGTGCAAGAAGTGGGTGAAAGCTGGCCCTGATTAAAACCCACATTTAGAATTTGATGGAAGTTTGTAACTCTCAGAGGAATTCTAGTTTGAAACATGAATGGAACTGCAGTAAAGTGACCTCTGTAACATCAGAGAATTGGACTGAGTGGCTTGGGAAATTGTTCCAGTTCTAAGTCCTGCCCCCACAAGCAGTGTCAATTAACTCTTAGTTTAGACGAACTCTTAGGTTAGACTCCCCTATCTGTCCTGACATGCATGGTTGGACACCAAAACACAGTTTGTTCATTTGCTTGATTTTGGTGCTTTGACAGAGATGCCGTCTAGTTGCTCAGTATCTCATAGAAATTTCTGGTGGGTATTTGATTGTGAGGGTGACTGCTGCAAAATCTGCAATGTTGTGATTGCCAAATGCATATTAATATAATTTTGATAGATTTCCCAATGTCAACCAGAAATGATTTTGAGGTTTGGGGCTGATGATGCTGTGACTCATGTGAATGACAAGTGGCAGTAATACAGTTCTTGCAATTTTCAGGCCAGGCACGGTGCACAAAAGCCTAGCAGATTTGACAGCAGGAGATGAGTTTACATTACGAACTTCAGTTTAACCTTAATGGTTCAAGCCACAGGTTGGGGAATAATAATGGAAGACAAATGCAGTCTTGCATCATGACGAGCTTCTGCATTTTGGAGAACCTTAAAGTAGATGAAGACATGGATAAAGAGTAGAATCCTGACCGAGATTAAATAAAAAAAAAAGAAAGTACACAGAATGTAGAAGCAGGGATGAGCTCCCTAGGAGGAATATAAAGACATTGCTCCAGTGCATTGGAATGGAGTTAAGAAAGTCAAAGCTCAGCTAGTGTTGAAACCGTGATGGATGCGAAAGGCGACAAGATGGACTACTGTATGAACAGAAGGTGTGGAGAAGACTGAGGCACCCACTGCTTTTTTTGCTCACTAGTAAGGCCTGCCAGTGCTCTGGGCTGATGCAGACAGAACCTGTGGGAATGCAGCACTGCACTCCGTGGAGGAAGAAAGACTTAGGGAGTACATAAACCAGTGTTTTGGGTGTAGGTGGCCAGGTTTTGGTAGCTGGGGGAGCTGCAGGGTGGCCCTGTGAGGATCAACTGGGGCTGCCCCGTGCCGGACACAGCCGGTTCCAGCCGGCTCCAGCCCACCCACCGCAGGGCACGGCTGAGCCCCACAGACACCATGGCGGCGCCTCGGGGAGAGGCTGGGTCAGGAAGGCCTGAAAATGCCGGAGAGAGGGAAGAGGGAACAAAAAGAGTGAGAAGCAACACAGGGAACATCAAGGCAAGAAAAAGAGGAGGGTGTGCTCCATGGTGTTGGAACAGATATTCACTGTGACCTGTGGAAAACCCACACTAGAGGAGACAGATATTTCTGAAGGAACTGCAGCTCCCGAGGAGAGCCCACACTGGAGCAGGGGAAAAGTGTGGGAAGGAAGGAGCAGCAGAGAGAAACAGCTTTGTCCTGTTGGTATCCAGCGTCCCACAACCCCCACCCAGCTTCTCCTTACCTCACTGAAGGCACTGAGGGCAACAGACCCTAACGCTTTTGCGATGGAGAGAGGTTCATGAGGGTTGTGTGGGGGAGCATGAACCCACTGGAGAAGGACCCACAGCTATGGACCTGCCCCAGGAGGCCAACAGAGATAAAATGGGAAATGCACGGTGGGCAGTGGGTCAGCAGTGGCCGTGTCACAGTGGAATTCTGTGATGTGGCTCTGGGTCACACAGGTATGTGAGGCTGTGGAGGGTGGGAAGCAGCAGTTCCGAGCTGGTGAGGCCAGGGGAAGGCAGGGGATGGGAGGGCAGGGCGGGACAGAGGAGGAGAGGACAGGGCAGGGCAGAGGGAGGGCAGGGGTAAGGTACCCTTGCCCCTTGTGAGTCTGTGCCCAGGTGCAGCTCCAGCCCTGCTGAGCTCAGGGCTGTCAGTCCCCACAGCCTCTGGCCCCGCCCATCTCTTGGCTGTGGGGCCTGCAGCCTCTTCTGGGGACTGTCAGAGCACTGGGCAGGGAGTGTGGAGCTTGCCAAGGACAGCCAAGGGAGAGCAATTCTCCATGCCTCAGAGTCTGGGTCTGTGCTGAAAACTCATCTTCTCCCGTTTCTCTCTCAGAGCTGGCAAAGGTGAGTCTGGAGGAGAAGTCCCAGTGCTGCTGCAGCTCGCCATCGACCCATGCTGTTTCAGCCATGAAGTGGAAGGCTTGCAACATCAGTGAGGAGGCTGAGAGCAAAGTGATCCCACAGCACTGGAGGTCAGGTAAAGGGACTATCAGGGTATCTGCGTATAGATTTGTGGAGGGGGTGGCAGGTCACCCCGTGCTCAGAGCTGCTCAGCATTGACTTTGTTCCAGAAAAAAAGGCACTTGAAACATATGAGTAGTCTTTTTGAATTTAGTCAGGCTCGACTTACTGCAGCTAACCAAATGATCATACACATAAAGCTGAATAATGCAGCATCCTAAACATCCTGTGGTGTTTTCAAGATATTCAGTAATCAAAAGTAGAGCTATTTTAAAAATTATCAGGCTTATGAACAATCTGATGTTTTGGAGTAGAAATGGACGAGACACACAAGAAAGATGTTAATTTCTGGGTCTGCTAGTACGTTTCTACTTCTTTACCTGCTCTATTAGGTCTTTTCTCAATCTTAGTGCAATCCTAATTCACAGCCTTGCTAATGTCATGGTTTTACCCTGTTTGTTCTGAGCAGAAATTGAGCAAAAGCTTAGTGGAAAACCTACTGGTTTTGAACTAGGTTGAATAAGAAGTGTTTTTTTAAAACAGAGCAATTAAGCTTTATGCATAATATCTCTAGTTTTGGCCTTCCTGGGCAAATTATATATTCACATTCGTTGCATCCAGTTTTTGTCACCTTGACAAATGTCAAATGTTTTTGCTGGAAAATAGTTTTTTTGCAGTATTGAAAATTTAATGGATGTGTTAATGGAGAAAATTTCCCCTTTTTGTTCTTTATTTAAAAAGATATATTTTATATCAGTAGGCAAAATGAAACTGCTTTCTATCCCTTTTCAGTCTCCTACTGTTCATTATTCTGTAGATGATTGCTGAGGTTTTTTTGTCTCTTTTAGAGGAGGATTTAGAAAAAAGAAAGCAGGCTTACTCCAAGCAAAGAAGACACTTGTTTTTGGAAAAAAAATGATAGGGGAAAGAAATTTTGAAAATATTTTTAAAAGTTCAAGTGAAATGTTTTTGGAAAAAAACCCCTGGAAACCATGTATCTTTTACTATACCTTTCTTATAAATAACTGACCTACTTCTGACCAGTGCTGACCTGCCTACCTCCTGGTGAACTTCAGTGCAAATTAGGGGGATTCAGTGTTCTGTGTAAAATTGCACATCAGCAAACTGCACCACTTTTCCCTCTTGACTGTTTTTAGAAGAAGATAAACAAAACCTTTTTTTACAACTGAATAAGCAAACAAAAAGTCTATGGCCATTCTGGTCTGGCTGTTGGACATGTGGGGTTTTTTACCTCTCTGGAGCACAAAACGATATACAGCAATCTCTTGTTTTGATACAACGGCTAAGGTAGTGGCTTACTTTGCTCCGAAGATTTTTATTGTTTCCATTGAAACATTTTCCTAAAGATTAGGTCCTATTTATGGTTTTTTTTGGAACTATAATGTAACATTTTGAGCTATAACTGTAGCATAACCTGTCTGAGTTTTATCATCTTAGAAATACTTGGGCAGTCAGATCTACTATTCTCTGATTTCTTTGTCAGGTTGCTGAACTATCCAGTCTCTAAGCTATAATTAAGTGGCAATTAAGTTTTTTTTTTTAATATACAAAGCTAGTTACTGGTGTAAGTGCATGCTAATTAAAATTAGAGTGAACAATCCTCCCAACAACCTCCTCTCAGAACTAATCCTCTCTTTCTCACCTTAGTAAAATTCTTGTATCTTCACAAATGCTCAGCGTGTATTCTCCTAAAGTCAGTTTTGACTAGAGTTATCTTGGATGTTCATTCATTTTAACCCTTAGATTATCAGCTTTCACCTTTTCTCTAATACATGCTCATATATTTTTAAATTTATAGGATTTTTTTCTTGATTAAAAAAAATGCATTGGTGTATGACTATTTGCTTGTGAAGCAAATATATGGAATTTATGGAGAACCGTGGATTTAGATTAGAAGATTATTGGATATGTCCTCACAGCCAGTTTACTATCCACCTAAGTGGAAGTCTCACTTGCACTTTGGAGTGTGGGAGAGGCCTACTAGCTCAAACTGCTATTGCGACTAATATATGGCCAGCAGTTTTTGGGGCTAGTAGCATAAACCTCAATTAATTCTTTGTGAGAGCATGCATATTCTTATTAGTTCCTTCGATGTCTTTGCTGTAATTCTCCAGTCATCATGGAATTCTTTTGTTTAGTCGGGTCCTACATTTCTAAAGCAAAAAATCATTTTTTTAAAAAAGTAAAGAATAGTTCATCAGAAGTTAAAATCCTCCCCCTCTTCTCAAGCCTGAGTGCCTTTTTCCTTTGAAGGTAACATTTAAAATAACTCACTGGGATATTATTTTAAAATGCAGCAACTGCATCAGATTTTATTTCAAATGTAATTTTTGATTCTGTTTGCATTGTGTTTGATTTTCCTTTCTTCATTACTTTGCTTTCCTTTTTAATGAAAAGAAAAAGTAAAATTAGGAAATAGCTGATGAAGGAAAGATATGCAGTGTTTTATAGACACTGCACAAGCCTGTAATGGAAATGAAAGCAGCAGATGCTGGTTTTTCTATAGTTAAAAGTTTAAGTAATTTTTTTTCCAGTTCATTATCTGATGCTTCAAAGTTAATCAGTCTTAACAATTGGCACAAGTTGCTGGTCTGTAGGCAAGTTCTTTTAGTCAAAACAATCAGCAAACCATATTTTTCATTTTATTATCTTAGTTATAGAATGGCAAAAAAATCAGAGCTTAGACATTACTTCAGATACCTTTTTCTGTGTTTTGGGAGCTTTCTGATTCTGATTTTCCTCTTTGTTTTTTATCTCTTTTTCCCTCTTCCTCTACCCTTGGTATTTTAGGTTTTAATCAAATTCTTAATGTTACTTTAATGCAATTTGTATTTAATATATTTAGGCTTCAGTTAAATAGCTCTCACTAATCAGAACTCAGTGATTTGGAGAAGTGCTGTAGTAGAGCTTTTGATACTGAAGGCTTAGAGACAGCTCCAGGGCTCAACAGCTCTGAAATGGTTCTGCTCAGTTTGGAAAATGGCAGCTTGCTTTCCAGTAGCAGAAAAATGCCTCCCCAATTTGAATGATGATATGCGCTTTGTCTTAAAGCAATTGTGTTTCATGTAAGATAATACTTGGAAAAGGTCAGTTCATTACTCTGACTCAATTGCTCATTTGAACTAGATACTTCCAAAAGGCACTGGGAAGAAAGTTGTGTCTGAGGAGGGAAAGTAGGGACTGAGAACGAATTTATTGCTTTCCCAGATCTGCTTTCCATCCTCCCCCTTCTTATATCAATAGCACTTGGTTTCATCTGTGGTCACCTACTGCATTTTTTGATAGACACGGGGACTGCTCCAATGTTTGTGAAATGAAACGATGAATCACTGACTTAGAAACCTTAGGGTCCAGCTTATGATAATAGTTTGTGGTATGTCTTTGGATAAAATATTTTTGTCAGAAATGCAGTCTCAACACTTTCTGAGTGTATCAGATGCTCTGTGTTGATGCCAAGTCACCTTGCAGTAAAGGTGAAGAAGCAACGGTCAGTTGTTCTGTGTTTACCACCAAGAACAAACACCTGGTCATGGCAGTTCACTCTGTCTGACTTTGTAATGCTTTTAAACTATGCTCCTGCCCCAGAGTCCCAGTCCTGTTCAGTGGTGTGGGAGTCTTGGGTCAGCAATAAATGTGCCTGAAGGTCGCAGAGAGTTTGTCAGCAAAAAGACTGTAAACAAAAGAAGTGAGAGGGAGTGTAAGAGCTAAATTGAGTGTAAAATCGAAGGTGCAATGAAGAAAGACTCTACCTGATAATTATCACACATTCAGCTCTTGGTTGGTAGTGCTGCCAAAAGAGTAAGTTTGCTAGAGCATTTTCATTGACTCATTTTCTTCTGCTGCTGAACTTTGCCTGTGAATATGACATTTTTCCACATTACACTTAGGCTGAGTATTTTGGGACAATTTCAGCAAAAATGGCTCAGCCATTTCGGAGGAATTAAATTAGGGGCAAAAAGTATTGCTTGCTGGTGTTTTTACAGTCCTTTAATTGCAAAGTTCAAGCAGACCTATGGTCTAAAGCAGAGATGCAACATTTGGGATGCAGGTTGGTTTTATGACAAATATGTGCCTTTTTCTACAAAAAAGCTGTCCCAATTTGGAGAAATTACATGGCTTTATATTAGTTTGCCCATGTTCTGCAGAGACTAGTGTACACATGGCAGGTAAATGCATTAGAATTCATATGCTGAGATCTTTCTCTATACCAAGCATGCCAGATCAAAAAATTTCCTAGAGAGTTATTTTCCTTATTTCCAAAGCTGTGGTGTGACTAAATACAGAAATACAAATCAAGGAGGTGTAATTTTTTTTTCTTTTTAAAAATTTTCTTTCTTTTTTCTCTTTCCATTCATAAGAATGCAGGAGATGTAACCCTGGCATAGATATAGGGACAGTTATTGCTTTAGGTTAGAACAAGAGCCTGTAATACGTAGAAGGGAAGAGCAGGAGCCTGTTTGTGCAGGCTTCATTTGGAAAAATGTGTGAATTGCGTAAAGAAACTGAGGATAAGTTTGATGTGCTGTGAGAAGGGAAGGCTGGATGACCCTGTGATGGTACAGAGAAACTGAGTTTGAATGTAAATTTGAGGGCAGCAGAAGGAAGGCGGGGAAGGGGAGTTTAAAGCCTTTGGGGAGTAGTTAAGAATTAGAATAAATTTTTTAAGAATGACTAGGATTCAGATCCCAAAACATACTGAGAAAGTGTGACGAGACTGAGGATAAAATAAGGGACTTGATGGGTAGATAAGAGTGAATTCCAGTACAGACAATTTGGGAATGGGGAGCAAATGCTGTAGGTGCTGTGTGCATGGTGATATGGCTAGTTCACAGACTGGGGAGGTGAGAAAAAGAAGTGTTATGTTGGGGAGGACAACAAGGTGTGTGCATGCGAGCCTCACAGACACCTTTGCTGATGTTGTTGATGGTACTGTGAAGAGCGGTACTATCATTTGTTGACTGTGGGAGAGATTTTACTTCTCTGCTGCTGTGTAATTTCTCCCCACCTTTGCAGCAGATAGGTTGGATTTTTGAAGTGCCTATGTAGGCAAAATAGTTAACAGAGTGCTGTCACTGCTGTGTCATGATGGGTAATGTCTGGGCCAGCCTGATGAGTATGATAAGTGTTTTTTCCTAATTCTGTGCACTAGTATCTTATATTGGTATTCCCCAAAGTGGAAATGGAGGTAGCACAGCCACTGATTCAGTGAGGTGTTATTAAATTTACAGATTTATTATCCATGGAGATGGTTTCCACAATTCTGTGAAAAATACGATGCCATTCCTTTCTTCCTTGGAGTTGGATTTATGTTCTTATTACATTCATGGGACTCAACAAATAAGAGCAAGTCTAGGAAGCCATCTATATCTGCTTGTGCTTCTTGGCTTTTGATCTCTTCTGTGAGCAAAAAGTGGAACAGATGTAATGACTATTTACCTAAACTGCAGTTAAAACTGAAAATGTGCTCAGAACACTCTGAGTTTTTGTTTTAGATGTGCTGTCCTGTTTTCTGGAGAAGAAAGAAAACCTATTGAAGGTAGGGATTTAAAGGGTTAGCAGACTCATAAATCTGTGTAAGCAGCACTGTCTTTGAAGAAGTTTGCTTAAGTTATTCTCAATAGCAGAGAGATATAACTACTCTGCTGACTTGCTATTATCTCTAATTTTGAAAGTAGCATCTTGATTTCCTGCAATTGTAATTTAAAACCAGGTGGGAAATTCCTCCCATTCCTGTTTGAAACTTATTCCCAAATTGCAACATTTTTACATCATTAAAAAAAAAATCTACTTTTCTTTTATACTCTATGTGCCCTTTAAGAATATTTATGGGGCTATTCCCCCTCAGGTGCACATGTAACTTCCATTAACTTTAATGGGGTTTTAGGTGCGTGCATGAAGGAATGAATATAGAGTTACTATGTTTGGAGGAAAGAGGACCAGTCCCTTATTCAGCTGAGACTTCATTAGAATTTCAGATGCCAGTTTTTAAGAGGAGGGTGGTGCTCAGGGGGCCTGCATTTCATAAAGTGCCTAGGGCAAAATAAGTACTTAATCTAGCTGGTGCTATTCTTATTGTTGATGGTGATGTTCAAAATTGAAGTTGTGCTCGTACTACCAGTGCATTGAATATGTCTCTTTTACTTTCTGGTAGCTGGGGAAAAAACCTATTTCATTCTTGGATTTTTTGTCTGCTAAAGTCATTATAAAATGTAAATGAATACATTGTAAGCCAAATCTGAATTACAAATATTCTGTCTGGAGTTTTGTGCAAATACTATGCAAATTATGTTCATCTTTAACAGCTATGGGCATGGATATGATTTTGTAATAAGGCATCTGCTAAAGTCTCCTGGTTTGCTTAAACTGAGAAACTTCCACAGTTCAAATTTTGAAAAGTGGTATATATACACTTATGTATATGTATGTGTTTATATACATATGCATACTGTATATATATGTGCATGGCAATACTTCAGGATAGATCTTCTTTTATTCCAAAATCATCCAAGTTTGAGCACTAAACTTATACATTTGTGAGGGTGAAGTTTTTTCAATATACATTACCAGAGTATTGAAGGGCACCCAAATGAAGGTTTGCCAAGAGTCTAGCTAAACCCCCATTGTGAGGTTTTTCTACTAGTTCCTAATTTAGTATAGAGTAGTTAATTAGTTTTGTATGTGTACACATAGACCCTCCTTTTCGGGAGGACACTTTAAATCTATAATTGACAAGTTTTGTGATTCCTAAATTGTGACAACTATGAGAAATTCAAGAGTGAGTCTGTTCTGCTGTCCAACAGAATGGAGGGAGGATAGCAGAAATGTAGACCTTCCTCTTTTTCCCACAGTAGCATTGACTTCAGTGGTGTCAGCCTGTACAAAGCTACTTTACTACCTAACAGCTAATTGCATTCTTAGCCAAGGATTTAAATCTAAGAGGTGAATGTGTTTTGTTAGTCACCTTCTTTCATTTGGTTACTGTTCAGTTTGGTCCTGAACAGAAAAAAGAATCGATCATAATACATAGCTCTCAATACTCAGGGGGGATGTAGTTTTGGCACCACAGTATGTTGGAAAGGGCATCAGGAAACAGGTCTGTCAGTCGTCATTTTGTACTCAGTGAAGCTTGGTAATTCACAGTCTTCTTATGACAGTCGTGTGACAGGTACACTTGGCAACTGTGCAATTACAGAATTTTGGTTTTCTGGTTACCTCAGCACTGACCAGCTGGAATAGCTGCCTTGGCAGTTTAGCTCATTAAGGTTGTGGCAGTGGGAGGTGTTTTTTGTTAAAATCTATTTTGTATCTTGAGTATATTCATTGATGTTTATATGATCTCCTAATTGCAGACTGCTTTGGTAGTTGAAACAATCCTCTAGAATAACTTATACTTTTCTCATGGCTGCTTACAGCAACCTACCTGTTGTTATACCCATTGCAGTCCTGCCTAAGGTGATTGAGCATCATCAGAGAGTTCGTAGGTACACAAAATCCTGCCTCAGGTACCTTTTTCTACTTGAATCTGTGCTAATCTTCTAACCATTTTGTGTTACTGAAGAAATTCAGATGTAGCCCCTGTAGGTGGAAGAATTCCTCCTAGATCCCTCACCAATGAAGTTACAGTCTAATGTCAATATTACAGTAAAATTAACTTGCATTTTATGTAGTGTTTCTACATTTTTTGACAAGGACAGATGAGTTTTTCAGGTGTTGAATAATGTAAGAGTTATTTTTCTTCTTAACACAGGGGAAAACATAAACATTGATTTATCAACAATTTCAAGACTATGTAGGTCATATTATGCGTGTGTTTTGCTTTGGTTTTTTTCCCCTGTGGATTTCACATGATTACAGAAGTGACAGAAAAAGCAGATTCAGAATATCTGCCATTCTGCCTTCTGGGATAATCATGGTAAAAGTAAAAAACCAAAACAAAAGAGAAAAAAAGGTCCCTAAAACCTATCGTTTGAGAAGTCATACTACCTTTCAGAGACTTCTGAAAATGAAGTAAAATCTGACACTTTTATGATGCAGAGGTGCAGATAAATCATCAAAACAGGAATTATTCAACCCAAAGTGGTTAAATAAGTAGATATTTTTGTTTCAAAGTTAAACAATGAGGCTATGAATTCTTCCATTCTTTGAGTTACTGTTCTTATTTGTTTTGCTTAGAAAACATTGTAACAGATTACTTGGCATTTGATTGAAATGCTCTGTTGTTCAGCTTCAACACATTCGGACATCTTTTGCAGATCAATTACAATTCACCAGTGTGGAAGAAATGTAAATGAAGATGTCCTTTTATCCTTATTTTAGAATACAAAGAAATGCATTAGAGTTAAAAGATGAAAGAGAAATGAACTATTTTTGAACACAGTGAACATAACTTTTATGTGTATCTGAAGTTGTCTGACACTATTTCATGAAGTAAACATAAATGAACAAGTATGTAGAAATAATTTACAAAATAAAGGAGGAGGAGCAGAATAATAAAATAATATGTGCACAATCTAAGCCTTAAACCAGAAGGGACTATGAATTTGGTTTAGAAATGAGAAACTAAAAAAATACAATCTTAAAGAGTGAAGTAAATGGACAAGTTATTGACATTTCTGAAAGAAAAATCTTGCTGGGACAGAATTGCTGCCTCTGAAGATGAAGTCCCCAATCCTGCATGTACAGTTAATTATATAATCAACTATAAGCTTATCAGTGGTTTTCATGAGGATACAGGTCCAGTGACTGTAAGCAGTCACAGTTAAAAATAGGTATAAAAATTGGAAGGCTTAGTGATTATTGTATGAGCAATTGATGAAGAAATATGAAGGATTTTTACTAAGTTCTTTCTGTCAGTTTTTTTAGAGTATATAGCTGATGGAACTACTTATGTACTGGTTTTTTTCCTTAAAAAGCCAAGACCTTTAGAAATAGTAGATGAATTTGAAGGTTTTTGATCTTCAGTAGAAGATTGTTGCTCTGAATTTTCAGATGTTCCTCCAGAATGCTAAGTAGTTAACAATTAATGTTATAAAAAACAAATATAAAATTAATTTGCCTGATAAAGCTGTAGGTTCAGCTGTAATATCAGGAAACAAGAAAATGATTCTTTCTCTTCAAGTCTACAAAAAATGCATGTGCTTTGAAACACTATTGCACCTGGTTACATTACCAAACATCACTTATTAAAGTTGATCATTTAGGAGGTACTTTTTTGTATTGTCAGGTTCCAGGAGACAGGATTTAGCTGGAGCATAGGAAAAAACTTTGATTTGTATATTTTGTTCTACATTTTTCCCTAATAAAAGACGCAAGTCTTTTGAAAAGTTTTCAATACAGAGAGGGAGTGACTTGGAGGAAGAACCTGAAATTATATTATATAAGCACATGGAAAAAGACAACGAGATGAAATAGGAAAATTGAGGCACAGCATAATGGACAGCTTTAAATCACAATGAAGGCTGAGTCTGCACAGTCAAATCAGTGACTTTTGAACATCAATACAAATAATTCTTGTTCAGTGCTAGTGATAAGCTCTGGAAAGGCAGATATTCTTGATTTGTCCTCATATCCTTCTTTACATGGGTTGTTTCAGTTCTCCCTCCATCAAACTGCGATAGCACAGAGAAATTGCAAGCATAGCATTATGAGTGCATGTATTTGTTTCTGGTGTTGATTTTTATCACAAACTGCTTCTTTTCCTGTCACTTATCTAATAAGAAGCATACGGCTTGGAAATACTCCTAAACTTGTAGCTTCCAGGCAACGGTGGGTGCCTTGGTTTCTATTTTAGCTCACTGATTTCAGCTGGACCATGCAGTTTTTGGGATGAGATCCTAATGACAGAAGCTTAACTAGATTCTGGCCTAATAATTTGACTTCATTTTGTGGAATTTTGTCAAACATTTTACAGTGAAACCTCTCAAGGTGGGTCTGTGTGTATGTATCTTTGTGTGTTTGCATATCTCTGCGTGTGTGTACACCTTGATTTAGTAGCCTTCTAATACCAAATATTCTTTTAAGGAGATATATTCAAGCATAAAACTTTTCTTTTACATTAACATACAGCCCATACATAAGCAAGTAGCAAAAAAGTCAGTGAAACCTTTACCTTAAAGCCAAAGTTATATCAATCTCTTCTCCTCCCACCAGCAAGCCTCTTGAAGTACAATTTTCTCTCCACCCAAAGATAAAATCTCTGAGGCACATCAAGTCGGTATTCCTTTATATATCCGCTGTCATGATTATGTTGAAATAACTCTTACAAAGGAGCTGATTTCAAAAGATCCCAATAGCAGAGGAATTGTGATTCCACACAACAATATGCTAATTCACTTTCTTCTTGCTATATGTTAAGTAGCCTGCAGGATGTCTGCCTATAGACATTGCCTCTACCATACTTGTAGATATTTCCATAGGAACTTTGTAAAGCTCTGTAATTTTATTTTTGTTTGTGATGATTCCTTTTACTTCAAAAAAAATATAGCAATTCATCATAATTTCAAATACTTTTCAAAGTGTGTAAGTTTGTTAAAACAATCGTTATGACTGTTTAAAACAAAGTGGTGATATTGTAACATGTTATCTAGAAGTATTAGGGCCTTGGGTTAGAGATCTGAACTTTTTTTTTTCTTTTTTTTTTCTTCCTTAAACTGACCTGACTGAACACAAATTAGTTCAAACTAATGGATGGTGGGATATGATGGTGGGATGGAAAAGTGTTTTCCTAGAAGAGCTAGGTCAGCAAAGGGACTATTTGCTCTGGCCAGTCTGCAGAGCAGTACAGAGCTGCAGAGTCACTCAGGAGGGAAGGGCCCTCTAGAGGTCGCTAGTCCAACCTACTGTCAAAGCAGGATCAGATCAGGCTGCTCAGGGCTGTCTCCACTTGTGTCTTGAAAACCTCAAATGATGGGAATTACACAACTTTGCTGGTCAGCCTAGTCTTCTTGGCATTTTTTTTTCTGCTTGTATCCAGTCTGACCCTGTCTTCTCTAGCGTTAGGTGCTTTGCCTCTTGCTCTTTGTCATGCACTGCTGTGAAGATCCCAGCTCCGTCGTCTTGATAATCTGCCTGTAGGTTCAGATAGGTGGCTGTTAGGTTTCCCTGAAACCATCTCTTCTGCAGGCTGAATAAGCCCTGGTACCTCAACCTCTCCTTGCAGGGCGAGAGCTCCAGTCCCTGACCAGGTTGGTGGCAGTTGGCTGTCCTTGCTGCCAGGGCATGCTGCTGCTTCATGCTCGGCTTGATGTCAGCCCAGCTTTCCAGGGTCTTTTTGGCAAAGCTGCTCCCCATTCAGTCAGTTCCCAGCCTGTACCATTTCCAGAGGCTCTTCCTGTGCAAATGGAGGACCTCCCCTTTGTCCTAGTTTAATTTAATGAAGTTCTTGGTGGCCAGTTCCTACGACCTGTCTAAGCTCCTCTGAATGGCAGTCCTTCCTATTGTATATAAACCTCCGTATTTGGGGTCATCTGCAGACTTGCTGTAAGTGCACTCTATTGCCTTTTCCAGACCACTTGATAAAGATTTGAAACAGGACAGATTCCATGATAGACCACTGCGGTATTCCTCTGTGGTTGTGTGCTGGGACAAAAAGTGGTGACTGAATGAACTCTGACAGGTGAGTGAGAGGTTAAGGCTACAGTTTCTCAGTAACAACCATTGTTAAGAATTTCTTCCTGTTTGGCTATTATTTTCCTCTTTTGTTTTTTAAAATATGTTCGCACCGTTTCCTAATCTGTGAATTTTGTACGCCAGTTTATTACGTAAGACTTGCTGATGTTGCAACTGCAGTCATACAGATTTTAGTTTGTCTCCTGGCACTTGTGCAGAATATTGAGCTGTCAACCTATTACCTGTTCCTGACTGATCTCTGCAGAAAAAAATGTGATAAATACATATAAACTTGTTGTAAACAGATAAAGGACAGAGTTCACTAAGTTACTGTTATACTTCCTATCTGTATAATTTTTACTGTGTGCAGAATCTTTAAAGTACAAGACAACTTCCTGATACAGACATAGTTGCTCCTTGGTTATTACAATTTACTATGCTAAGCATTAGTATGCTCACCAGTCCTGATTAGGCACCTGAAATGTCCCTTGCTGACCAGGCAGTTGGGCAGCTTTTAGTCAGGTGGGGAGGAACAGACTTCTACAGCTCCCTGGAATGAGTAGGTCCTCAAGGTTACTGAGTTGCTGTCAGTTCCTTGTTTTCCGCTTTAGAGTTGTATACCTCTCCTGTTGGTGCCTTTCCCCTTGAATCTCTGAGCTACTACTTCATCTCAGCAATTTTATCTTTCTTATCTTTTCTTATCTTGTACAGCTCTGCTCTACAGATTTTCTCATATCTTGGGCAATTTCATCCCAAGTTTGGGCTGATGTCTCACAGCTGGGCTGTGAACCTGCACTTCCCTCCTCCCTTCCTACTTTTTTTTTTTTTTTTTTCCTCATTGGCTCTAAATGGCTCTAAAGTCATCCAGGCAAAGGTCAGTCTCAGTGCTGATGTTCACAGAGGAGAAAAAACTTCTCCTTTGTTTCTCCTCTTAGGTTAAGGAACAAACAGGCTGGGACATGCAGAAACAGCTTGTAGTAGTGCATGTCTGTTGTAAGCCAACCTTGCCTTTCATTCCAGTGTTGGAGTAGAAGATGTAAAATAATTAGTGCTGGGCTATGGCAAATGGAAGAAATTACAATGCTTTAAGCTGGAGTTCGGATTCAGGTTTATGTGTAAGCTTGGCATGAATGAGACAGTTCTTTATTGATAATATTATCACTTGGCTTAAACCAAACTGGATTACATTGGTCATATTGAACCTGAACTGAACCTTACATTTTACTTGCTTGTTTCCATAGCTAAGTACAAAACCTTTGACTGTAGGAAGACAGCTTTCAGGAATTGTTGTTTTGTATTTTTTCATCATAGTCTCCATGGTATTTGCATTTTAATATTTTGCAGTTGGTAAATATTTACAGCAGAATCGCAGAGCCACACGTGGTTTTTGTTTTATATTAACTAAAACCATGTTTTAATTGAATGATAGATTGAAGGATAGAAATAATTTAAAAATAATAATGAGAAGGATCTAGGAGAGACAAGTAGTTGTTAATATTGAGAACAAATACAGAAGGAAAACTGGATTACTTGGAAGAGAAGATGAAGAAGCTGAGAGAGTTGACAGAAAAATCAATTTCATAAACTATGGTGAGAAAGAGAACAATTGAATGCATGGTTATGAACTTGGTGGTAAAGGAGTATTTTATAACCACATGGCACCTAGATTTTTCATATGAAGGTGTAAGTTTGACAGATAAGACATAACACTTGCTAACATATCAACTCCCCCAGCCCGCTGAATACTATTGACTATTAGTAGAAACAACAGTATACAGTCCTGTTGTTACCAATGCAGAATGAAGCTCTGTGTGCTATAGTTATCTGATCATCTTTAGTTTTTAAGTGTGACATTACTGAATGGTTCTTTTCAATGTGTTACTAAATGGTCTGGCATGAAACTAATGCAGGAAAAGAAAAGTGTAAAAGTTATTTTGGTCTGTGTAAATGATTTGTACTAAAATCTCATTTTCTTCTGGGGCGAGCGTCTCTAGCTACCATTATGTTTCTCTTGTACCTTTTCCTCTTATAAAGACATGGCACGTTCCCCTTGGAACTGACAGGTGAAGACAGCTGTTAATTAGAAGATGAAGCATATTGTAAATTGACCTGTGCATGGAATGTAGGGTGCAGACTGTGACAAAATAGCACATATGTATTATGTCTTTGGCTGTATGATCATGCATGCAAATTCCTGAGCTGAGCTAGTAAGTGCAATAATGCAGAACATTTAAAAATGCTTTAATTTTGATATTTTACTCCAAAAATATAGATTACTACCTCTAAATGAGCGAAGTATTTTTCCAGTGGTAAAATGAGGTTACAGCACTGCAATGGCATGGTCCTGAGACCTCTTTTCCCCATTGGCAGGGGCCTATGCTTTGGAAGAACTGGGGTTTATTCTGACTTAGTGGGGGGATGTGGCTTATTGCCTCCAGTGAGGGATAAAGGAGGTTGTGTTGGCAAGGGAATAGTACCTTCTACATATTTTAAATTACTGGGGAAATTGGCTGTTGTCAGAATAAATCCTCATTTTGTTTGTACTTTCCTAAACATTCTCAGGAATCCAAATTAAGGAGACACTGTGTTAAAATACCCCCTTTGCTTTTGTTCAAGCTAGTTAAGCTAATCATTGACTAAAAGTCTTTTAGCAAAATAGGCACATTTTTCACAATGCTTTTCCATTTTTGCCTTCTCTTATTCTGGCAAAGGTTTGGAGAAATATATCTCTGTTAAACAGAGGGTCTGTTGTTCAGAGAGCTGGTCTCTGTATTTTTGCCATTTTATTGCCTCAGCGCAGCACAATCCCACCTGGTCAGAGGGTGAAGGAGAGAAGCTGTTGTGAAGGGGCTTACAACTTAGCAGGGCTGTAAAAGTGTACGTGCTTAAAGCACAGAACCTTTTCTAGCCATTTTTGACTAACTTTCCATTGCTGTAAAATAAATTTTCCTCCCAAGGAAATACTGGAGTTTTCCCCTTGAACATTCTGTGTTTATCTGACTGAGTGAGACTAAATAGCAATGCCAAAACCTGAGAAAAGTCAGGTCTGTACAGATCTTTTTCATCTTGCTGTAAATGACTGGGAACTTGCCTTTCCCTTTTCCTTCCCCTTTCCCTATTCAAGAAAGACCATAATACCTCAATTTGCATTTTAACCCTATAAGTTGTAATAATATGAACGTCGTAGTGCTTATTTTTCCTGGAGGAAAGCCGAATGAGTTTTCCTTGGAGCAAAGCTGAGTTGTTGAGCTTTTTCACAGAGAGCTATCGTATCACTGTTATGTTTTTGAACTAAATAGCTCGTATATATATAATAGTAAGAGTGTAGTTTTGCATAAAATTTAAATTATTTCTTCCTTTTCACAGATGACATTGTAATTCCACTGTCTGTCTGTCTTATAGGAATGTGCCTATCCATGCCCTGGAAGCCAAATTCCTTGAGTATGTATACGCTGAAGTGGGCTGGGTCCTGGATACTCCAGGGAAGATTGCACAAGTTACCGCATACAAAGGCCACCAACCCTTATTGCACCTTCCAGCACATGGTCTCCCTGACAAGATGCATTTTCCAAGGATGTGCAGCTACTCTTGCAACGTTTCCATGGATTGCATGCATAGCACAACTCCTAAAACTGCTCCATGGAAGAGGTCCCTCTTTTAGTGGCACCATACTAGAAATATGTGCCTGCTAAAGGGGAGGGCCCTTGTCCCTTACGGAGATAACTCTGTATTCGACTCTCCCTGAAGGAAGATGAGGACTGAAGTCAAAATCTGTTTCACCCGCACACTGGAAAGGAGAAGTCTGCTACAGCATCTGCAAGCCTCTGGCTTAATACCTTTCGCAGAAAGTCTGGTTGCCCACCTAGGATTCCTGCTCTGATGTTCCTGGCTGTGCTCCAAGACCAGAGTTGATAGATGTCCTGAATCTGCATAGCAACCACCTGTTTAGAGCCTGGGAGGCCATCACCAAGCACAGAAGTACTGTGGTGCAGACCGAATACGCACAGCAGATGCCATTTTGTCCTTCAGCAGCTGCTATGTACATTAACTGTAGTTTCTGTCAGCTTGACCACCCTCTTGCCAACACAAATCATACCTTTCCAAGCTGTCTCCAGTGCTGGCCACATCTAAGATATGTGACTGTGCAAAGAGAAAAAGGAACGGTTTTTACTTAGTGACAAAATGATGTCTAATGAAGACCAGACTGAACAAGGCTACCCTTCCTACCTCTTCCCTGGCAGCCTTGCCTTTGTGCAGCAATGCATGAACAAAATGATTTTTGGCTGACATAATTCACAGAAGCCGTTTCACTCATCCAAAAGAGTGACCCCAAGGGATGGGATGTAATATAGTCAGGAGAGAATTACTCTTGGTCCACCAAAGCTGTTCCTGAGAAACATTCTTCCTATGTGGAATTGCTGGAACTCAGACAGTGTGAACATTTCTGAACAAACAAATGAAACATTTCTTTACTGTATTCAGTGTAGATTTACATGAGATGGCCTTTATAGGAAGAGACCATGCACAGCAGAGGGCAGGTCTGGGAGGCCCTGGAGTTCAAGTTCTGGACACCTACTGCAACAGCACCAAGTGTGCTAGAGGAGACTGGGCATAGCTATTTTGTATAGCCCCCTCTTCTCAATAGTTTTGGTGGTCTCCAGATAGCTGTTCTGGGGACCAAAGGTTGCTGTTCTGGAAGGACTGAATCATTCTGTGCAAGTGAAGGAAATAATATCTTTTCCTGGACAAGAATTATATTTTTTGTGTCTTGCCAGAAATAAGGCATATGGTGCTTGAAAGTCATGTCTGACTGTCTGGGGCAGAGGAGCCTTAACTCCCAGTCACCTCCACATGCCCACACGCCAAGAAGAGTTCTGCTTTCTTTCTCTTGGTGACCTTGAACTTGATCCTAGACCCAGGGATGGTAATACACCTTGGGCTCTGAATCTGCTACAGGAGATCACCTTGTCAATATCAGGCAGATTCCTTTCCCTTTTGTGGTGCAGACAGGCCCTGGGAAAGCTGTCTGAAAAGCTGTGAGGCAGGGGTGGGCGATAGCATGAATCAGGCAGAGCAAATCATGTAGCGCCATATGGTAGTGTTATAGGATATGGATGCTGCAGATGAACAAGGAGCCAGACTGGAGAGGCATCATGCCTCTCAGTTGCAGTCCTTCTTAAGCTGGGTTGTGTGTGCTCCAAGAGTTTGCGTTGTTAATGTCAACAAAATATTCTAACCTGCATACTTTTATTCAGGTAGCTTTTGGGAGCAATCCAGAAAAACAAATAGACATAGCTCATTTTTCTAGTCATCTATGGAAAAAAAAGAGAAAAATTTAGGACTTGATTCATGTATAATACATAACACTATGCAGGGCTCCCACAGCCTTTAAGTCAGCTTGTTTCTAACATATTGCAGGAGAAGAATGTCACAAGATTCAGTGTAGGAAAACATGCTTAATTTTACCCTTTGGAAATACTAGCTTTCATCTGCCTTTTTTACATTATAAGATTAAAAAAAGGAGAAGTGGGTATTTATTTTCCACTACAATTTATTTCATAGAAAATTCTCTCCTGTTTAGTGGGAGATAGATGTGAAAATGTGAATAAAATAGCTGAGTGGAAAGTAAAACCAAAACTATATAAATACCTACATACATACAGTTTTTCCATTGCAAAGCCTTTAGAAAGGCTACTTAAATAAGGGATATGCAAATAAGAAATTACTTTCAAAAGAAAGAAAGCTGTGTATTTTTTGATTTCTTGCTTGGTGGTTTTTTTTTGGTTTTTTTTGTTTTTGTTTTTTTTTTTTTTTGGTCATTTTGCAGGGGGGAAGTTAGGAGGAAGACTAAAGGGAAATGTTGGACTATGACCAGAGAAGTGACGGTGTTTTGAATTTGTGCTATAACAGAAGAGGAACTTTTGAAAAGTTAATACAAATTATTATTGTTTTTCTTGCAAAGGCTCCCATCCCAGATATGTATTTTGCTTGTAATGTAGGTTTTGAGAAATTGCCCACACAGTAAAGCTGAACTCTTCTGCATGCTGTGCAGCTGTTAAAAAAACTTGGGGCTTGTATGCAGGCAGAGAAAGTTCTTTTAACCTCCACAGAATTTGGAACTGATGTGGTTATCATGCTCTACATTTCGATCTTGACAATGCCATAAATCAGTGACAAATCAAATATCCCAGCCTTTTAGGTATGTTCGGCAGAAGGCAATCTTTACTTCTTTTTGAAAGCGTGGGAGTCTATTACCACATGCAAATTATGCATTCTCAGATTCTTATGCATTCCTCTTAAAAGGAAATACTTAGTATTGGATTTAGATTCTAATGTAATTTTCAAATTTTTATTTCATAATAAGGTTTAGTTTTCTTTGCTTTCTTCTTTAGAATTGCCTGTTGTATTGTGCGATGAACATCTAAGGAGATTATATTGCTATTTATTGTGGGAAAATAATTTGAAAGATTATATTTTGGGCTTCCTGAAGTGAGGTGGAAATACCAAGGGCAATAATTTCAAAAATATACACCTGACCCATTGAAGGGTCAAATAAAGCCAACTACTTGAATATACATATTACGAAGACACTGGTTGTACTTTAACACAGAGGAGATGAACAGTCTATCTGAAGTCTCATGTTTCTATAACCTTCTGTAATTGCAGAGACAGATTGCTTGGTATTATCACAGATATCTAGTATCTTCATCAATATTATATGTTACACGTGTTATTTGCAGTTACCTAACTTGTTTCTTCAAGGACAACTTCAGACCATAACAACGTAGACACTCAGAGTTTATTCAATTTCCTTGTTTTTACTTCACATAAAAAGCTTCCAACTGAAGTAAAATAGATTTCTGGCCATCTAAATATTTCTATATAATATACCCATTTCATTCTTATTGTCAGTCAGTCATTTTGTATAAAAATAAAGTATATGCATAACAACCATTTGAGAATGGAAATTTCCAGGGGAATGGTCACTGTGTCTACAGCCATGTTTTCACTGGGATACAGAAATGCTGGATTAGCAGTAATTTATAACAACTTTATATTTGAGATTGCAGGAACAAGGATTCTGGGAATTCGCATCCTTTCTGAATGTTAATATTTCTGCCACTTGTGATACAGTTCATGGGATATAAGGTTGAAGAGTTTAAGCCAATGCCATTTTCTCTGATGACAATGTTTTCTAAAATGCTGGTCAATAAAACTCCACTCCTTCCAGTGGTAATTTAGGAATGTAACTTTCTTCGTGTAAGTAGTTCCAATTAAGTGAAAGATGCCAATTGTATGCTTGTAAGATCAGACTTGGGTATCTTGATACACATTCCATTATCTTATTTATCTTCAGTTTTTCTTGGCAGTGAAGGAAATGAAGCATATTAAATTACTGTCTTCATGTCTGCTTTCTTTTTCCCTCGTTAACTTCTGAATCTATTGGCCAATTTGAAAGTGAGTGGGGGAAGGTATCAGAGATAATTACTTTTCTACCTGCTTTATGAAATCAGCAGCTGAATAGATGAGAGATCCAAATTAGTGTCCTTGTTGAGGGAAAGGCAGGGGAAGAGCTGAGCTGTGGTGTATTCTTTGGCTGTAGCAGTCTGGCCAGTCATGCCCACAGCTGCATGCAATTGTAACATCTGTTTTCTTTTGTCAGGTTTCACAGGGCAAATGATCATATGCTGAGTTTATAAGCAGGGAGATGGAAAGCATAGTTGACAAAGGGCATAAAGCTAGGGAAATGTAAAGGACATAAAGCTTGCAATTGATGGAACCGCTTGCTTGATACTTGTATGGGGCTATTTTGTTGCTAATGTGTTGACAACAGTAATTTATTATATTAAAAACATTGAAGTAGTAAGGTTTGAAATTCAGTAGGATTTAATCATCGAAGACTTGTTAGTAAACCACATTTTTGATAATACTGCTGAAATTATTAGTAGTTTTATCACTCTGCATTATTTGGATGCTTATATTTGAGAACATCTAGCTTTTAGAAGACAAGATGGTGCATGTTTCTGTGACCTATCTATATTTCAGTTACACGAGTCGGTTACAAATATTTCATGTTTATAACTAGAACATTATTCGCACATACTGAATTGCTATAGTGAAAATTTATTATTGTATTTCAGCTGATTGACCTTATGTAATATTGCCCACTGGTACAAACTGCTGCATTCACAGCCTTTTCTTCAGTGCCAGGCATAACAGAGACTGCAAATTATGTATGTTCAGTATGATTGGCTTGCATCAAAAACAATAATGTTACCAGCACTTGAACAAGAAAAATAAGTACAGGTAGTTCTTGAGGAATTTTATATCTGGATTTTGTTGTGTTCCAGGAAAATGCATTGTATATAGATACTTATCTATGCAGGGTTCAGTTCAAACTGGGTAGCTTCTTGAAGGTTAATCAGGAGATACTTTACCAGATATGGCTTTACATTCAAGCACCACAGCCCATCTCTTCTCTTTGGTCCAGAGAGGTGTAATTAGTGTCTTTACAGAGGAAATGAATGAGACTAAAGGGTTCAAAAAAAATATGAGTTTTAATTTTTTCTGGTGTCATTGTGTTTTCTCAGCAAGAATGGCTGCTTCTAAAGGTAACATATGAATCCTCATTCCAGGCTGTGTGACATTATGCTGTTTGAAATATCTTTTTCAACCTTGCTTGGCTTAGAAGTATCTAGAATATATATGGAATCATCATTATATATATATATATGAGACTCTATGTAAGCAATACAATAGCATGAGATTAAAATTATAAAAAAAAAAAGTTTTAACTAAGAAGAAAATATCTTCTCAGAATAGAGAATGATAGAAATGGTATCACCTGTACTTATGGTAAAATATGTGTATTTTATCTCATACAATTTTAGTTAATATTAGTTTTGATTATGTTTCTAGTAGAAATGTTCAAATGAAAAACAGAAGTATGAAAGCTTAACTTAAAAAAATCAACAGAAGTGTGTGTTTAGGAAGGAAGAAATTAAATGAATGTTCACACATAAGAAAGAATTGTACCTGTGTATTTCACAAATTATGAGGAATTTCTGAAGAACTGTGTGATTTTTCTCTTGGAAATGAGATAATATGGATTTTTCTATGATATGTAACCTTCTGGTTTAGGATATCTCCAAAGGACTAACTGAACTTCCTGTTGCAGTTGTGAAGAGTTGGCTCTTTCAGCCAAAAACTCTGATTGGAAGTAGAAAAAAACCGTGTATTTTTTATTCTCAGGACTAAAACTATTGATGAATAGCATCATCTGTTCTTAGCTGCTTTACATCCATCACCAGAGAAAGCAGTAGAATGACAGTAATCCTTGATTAAATCTGAACTCAGAAGCTGTGATGCTCTGAGATTTTTGAGATGATAGTTGCTACACCCACAAGTGTGGTAGGCAGACACTTTAAACACGTGACCGTGGGGAAAGTAAGCTGAAAATATTAACTTGTTCAACAGAAGTTTCCAGTTTTAAAATCTTCCAGTTGAGTACTTGAGGCTGGAAATGAACTTCTGTCAATTGCATTAGTAGAAACTGTATTAGTGTTGACATCAAAAGAAAATATGCTCTATTTCAAGCACTGCATACTTCAAATAGCATTACAACTTCCATAATGCTGTACTTTAGTAGCAATGTCCCCACTTAGTCAATCAAATTGCAATATTTCAATATGCCACAGATATAATTCTCCTGTTTAATTTGTGTTATGTTGAAACAAATGCCTATTTTATTGCTGTTGTGTTGACTGGAGCAACATCAGTGTGTGTTGACTTTTACCTGTCTACTTTTGTTACTAGGCCATACATTTATTTGAAAACACCACACCCACTCTACTGTTAATCTTCATTTCTCCAGAGATTATTGATATATGAGCTAAAATGATGTTTTTCAAAACATTTTAAAATCTTTTTAGCACGGGGTGGGTGAAAACTGTGGAAGAGATTTCACTAGTAACTGCCAGTAACTGTTTTATTCTAATACTATTACTTTTTTCCTGAAAGTGGATGACCACCAGGACTTCAGATTTCTGTAGCATTGCCCGCATTACAGTGAGGGGAGCAGTGTATTGAATGGACATTACCTGCTATCCTTTAAAGTTTTGTAGAGCACAAGCTTGTATTAAAAAAGGAGACAGTGAAAGATAAGGAAGAGAGCAATAACCTGTCTGTAGAGAAAAGCTTGCTTGAAAATATAAGCTGCTGTCAGCACATCTGCAGACAGGCTGAAACTGTAGCTCCAAGAGGTATGAAATGCTACCTTTAATTAAGAGGATATTAATTCTGAAATGTATTTTCTCAAAATGTAGGTTAAATATGTTTTTCTTTATTACACGCTATTTTATTAGAAAAAAATGAGCATACTGGAGATTAATCAGAGGAAAGATGAGGAGTGTACCACCTGTATTTCTTTGTAATGTGAACTCTAGAGAGAATTTAATTCACTGTTATGAAAGAAAGTCTCTCTGAGAATACTGCATTTTTATGCAGAAGGGGTTGTAAAATGTACTTTTTAAAGTACTCACAAATATTCAATCAGTTAAGTGCCATATTGTGTTCAGTGATATTCACCATTGTTTGATATTCACTTCCACAAATGAGTATAAATTCATTCAGATGGATTCAGTCCCTGAAGTAGCAGTGGAATGCAAAAATCTCTCAGGCCTCCTTGCAGGTTCATGTGAGTACTGATGCAGAAATGATTCACATGTATATGGCGGTCGGTTAGGAAGCAGAAAGAATTGGCCCATGAGTCAAAATGTTCAAATGGAGTGAAATACAATGCAGTGCATTTAAAATAAATAAAGAGGTGATTAAATTAGGACAGTCTCTAATCATAAGAACCACCTAATATATGGTGTTAGACTGCAGTATACCTATCATGGAAAATGCTTTTTGAAATGTGGTGGAGCAACGTTAATTCTGCCCAAGTTTGTAATGTCTGTGGCATGTGGAAAAACATAAATGGACCTAAAAGCATTTTGGTAGCATGCTGTTTCAGGATTGTCTGCTTTTAGGAGAAGGTCAGTTGTTCAGAGTGGCGTTCTGAACACCCCAGTTATGTGGTGGATGAAATGACCTCCTGAGTTTGCCAGCTTCCACTTCTGCATTTAAAGAGAGTGTGTCTGAAGAATAAAAAATGGGGAATGGCTGTCTGTTTCTGCAATAAATACTGAAAGGGTTTCCAGCTTAAACTAATAATATGTAAGAGAAACACCTCTGGCTTAAGTTTTCTCATAAATATTTCAAACCTATATTCTTCCCTCACTCGTGGCAGTAGTTTCTTGAGGCACAGAGCTCATTCTCTGCATGCTAGGCGTAGTTAGTAGTAAGTCTTTCCTTCAGAAAATACCCCCTCTGGAAAGCGTGCAGAATTAAATTATCACCATTGCTGCAGAGTTTAGAAAAAAAGTTCTTGTATAATGTGATAAAGGTAGACCTCAAAAACAATTTCTGTGATGTTTTGCAAGACACAGCTTTTCATCCTTGGATGCATATTAAAAGAAATTTTAATCCTTGGATGAATATTAAAAGGAAATGTGGAGTCTTCTGTTTGTTTGAGCTTTTAAATGAAAACTACCGTATCTAATTCTCTTATACGTTCTGCAATTTTTACATCTTTATCATAGTATTAAATTCAATAGTTTCTTCAGCTCAAGATGGGAGTAAGAACAAAGTGTGTTATCTGGCTTTGGCTCGCTTTTCTGCCTTACTGTCAGACTTGAGCATCTTTTGGTGAATATGTTACCAAAACACAACAACTGCTTGATAAAAGAGATTCTTGTTTAGCACTGGATGTTTGTAATACTAATAAGAAGATGAGATGCAAAAGTGAAAACTAATGGAGTATGAGTTGATGTATGAAACTGAGGGAGCAAAGTTTCACCTATTTGCAGGAAGCCTTACTCGGGATACTCTTGCACTTACAGTAAGAAAGTGTCTTTAATTATATTAGCCAAAATGAGTATTCAAGGCATATCTGCTGAAGATAGAGCACTATTTATAGTTGTTGATTAACAAGAACTGGCAAACAGCCTAGCTGCTCTTTGCGGTAAAAGAGGGCTACAGAGTTCAATAGCAGAAAATCAGAGCTCTGAAGGATCTTGCTGAAAAGTATCTTAGAATACTGTGTTGTCCTCTACTGAGAATATAATGATGAATCCAAAGGTGGTATTGCTGCTTCTTCTTAGAATCCAAATATATATCTGAATGTCCGGCTTTTTATAAACAGGTATCTGGGTATTGAGGTGAGCTAGCAATTTTAACAACAAAGCCTATGTATTATTTAAATGAAGACTGCCACTTTATCACTGGTTTCTTTCATTGCTTCACTTGTATGGCAAATGTATTTATCTTTTACTGTCACTATAAAAACCTTTCCAACATAAAGCTGCAAGTACCACAAGGGAACTCTCTCCTTTCTGTTAACAACACTTTTATTATTTTTACTTTAACTATCATGGTATATAAGAAAAGGGCTTTATGATAAAGGACCTAATGTCTAGAAAAATTATGTCCTCTTGTGTTATACATATTATGAGAATTATAACAGTTGCTTATTGTTGCTAGTAAAAGCAAATGGTCTGTTCAACTACATTTAATCAACTAAAATGAGCTCATTTTCCAATGCATAATGCTGAGATCCTACTTCCAACAAATTACAGAGGGTTTTATGCTGTATTCTTTTTCAAAAATAGTAGAGATGGCCACTCTTACAGTAAGTTCCGATGAAGGGCCCATATTTACCTTGCAGCCTCATAAATATGATTGTACTTATGAAGCTTCATGTGATGACCATATGACCCTGTTTAGAACATATAAATTTTTTTTTTGCGGGGTGAGGGGGGGGGGAGGTAATCTTATATTAGGAAAGTTACCTACCAAGCAGCTTTTTCTTTCAGTAATAACCTTTCTTTCTTTCACCAAAACCAGCAGAACGAAAAAAGTGCTGTAAGATTTGTCTAATTTTTTTTTTTTTTTTAATGACTGTGGACACAATACGCTATGAACACAAGTGATGCTGTGTTTAAAATAGGCTAGAGGGCAACAATACCACAGTGATGTAAAAATAAGGACAAAAAAGTGGCAGCAATTCAAGCAGTTCAGCACCTTCCTGGCCAAACCTTAAGCTAAAGTTTTTTACAATCTTGAAATATAACCATGTAAATTTATTAATTCAGGGATTTAACTGGGGCTGGCTGACATCAGTGATAGCAGATGGACTCCACGTAGCCCTGTGGGCAGGGGAGAGCACAGCCATAAGAGCAGCAGGCGCTGCAGGCACTGGCAGCCCTGCCATCACCCACTGGGGAGGTTGTGGAAATCATGTGGAGGCCCACATGACCACTGTCAGTTGCGAGGCCCCGAGGGGATTTGAACTGATCAATCAGCATGGGGTATCTCCTGTGGGTCCTGTAACTGGCCCCTGTGTGGGGGCTGCTGGGGAAGAGGTCCCAGGGGCACATGAGGGATAGCTCAAGGGACTGGGGGAGAGGGATGAGATGTGGGGTGAGGGAGGTCTGGTTATAATGTGAAAAAACAACATGAATCTGTGACTAAACTGTTTTGGTATCTCTGTACTGTCAGCTTGATGTTAAACTGTGAAACTTGCCTGTGTAACTTTCCTCACCCTGATGAATGGTTTCAGGTGCCCATTACAGCTCTGATGTCTGTCTCTCACCTTCCCAGACTTTCGTGTCTGGATTTTGAGAAGAATAGTGTACAGAGTAAATTCAGGTGTTTTTTTTTGTTTTTATCATCAACTGGAAGGATTTTTTGAATAATGGAAACACAGATGTCAGCTGAAGTGTCAGAGCAGTGCTTTTCTTACAGTACAAATTGCCAATAATCAAAAATTCATCACTTTAGTACTTTTTTTCCTGTTTATTTACTGAAAGATGATTAGGGTCTGTAACACTCCTGTGCCATTTTTATCCATGTTTCATAAGGAACTAGATGTGTATGTTGACACTGACTTTTTATTTTACCACAAATAGTTTTTGAACTGGTTTCTTAACTGCAAGGAAATTTGTCAGACAGGTGAAAGTTTAAAAGTGATCAGTAAGTAAATAGAGAGACCTAAATCGGTACCCTGCTAAGTATGAGACAACTGCAATATTAAGTACCAGAACATGACAGTAGGCATCCCCCAATCACATGAAAAGCCCCAGTGAGGAGAACTGCGTGTTTTGAATAGAGTGACCTAAATGTGAGACAAAGCCACAGGAGCTGAGGCTTTGTTAGCTCTGCTGTCACAGATCTGTATATTCTGCTCATAGAGCTCACTACATTTCTTGTCCCTGTTTTGTAAAATGTAGGCCACTTGTAGCTATTTTTAATGAATTACCTCCTCATGAGTAGCTGTAAAACTTCAAGTAATTTTTCCACCAGTTTGGTTCTTGATATGGCTGCACTAATGATTAATAAATAAATGAACTTTCACTGCGGTAATGAATTTGCTGACAACCCCTAAGCATTTGAAGTTTCTCTTTCAGCAAGAATAGTTCATAATTTATAATAATTTAAGTTATCTGTTTTGACAGTTATTTATGTTTCTGGCTTGAATTAGCTCTGTCTTTGCCAGTGCTTTGTCTTACCCAGAGCAGTGTTTGCCAGCTCAGTGTTGGTGGTCTCTCATATGCAAGTCCAGCTTTCTGAGCATTATGGACTAATTTTTTTGGTCAAAACATCAAAAACTCATCAAAAATTAATTTTTAGAAACTCTTTCAATGCAGTTCTTTTCACCATAATGTATAATGAATGTGAATGTCAAAATCTTGAACGCTTCCTCAATACCCAATTGTTGTCCTCCATACTGCAGCACTGAGTTAAGGTCTTATTCAGTTCAGCACAGAACAATATTTTCCGGAGAAGGAGCAACCATAATGTGGTGGGGATCTCTAATCCAATTACATTTCCTGTGAAGACTGACTCTAACCTTTTAGTATCATGTAAAATGTTAACTTTTATGAAACTTGAACATTTGTCCCCAACAATTTCAATACTGATTTAAAAAAAAGAAAAGAAAGAATGATGAAGTTAAGCCTTGCGCCTGTTCTGTCTTTGACCCAAACTCTACATCACAGAGAATTGTGACATAGTTTTGTATTATCTCAAGAGAAATCCCTGTAGGGAGGAAGAAGAAATTGACATCTTCTCAAGTAATGTGTACATCTACACGTTAGATGTCTACCTGTCTACATCTAGTGAGTATATTGCCATTACTGTGAAGGTTTTCTTGCCGACACTTTTTCTCAATCCATGTTGACCTTGATATTTCAAGTGTGATCATGTTGAAACATAAAGTGGCAAACTGATAACTATTAGCTGTAACACTTGAGTGTTCAGATCAGAAAATGAAGTGCATTCAGTACTGTGGGAGTTGATGGTTTTCAAATAACATGTGGTTCCATGTTCAAAAATGTGAGCCAAATTATGCCAGCTGGGAGGACATGTGTTGCCACACGCCAAATGTAAATTCAGGCTGTAAATTAATTAAGCTTCTTATTTTAGTCTAACAGAACAAAAAGGAGCCTGCTCTGTTGCCAAGACTGTAACAGATTTTTCTTAACATATTGTCCATTGACAGTTTAATATGAGTATTACAAATAGTTGTGCAACCAACATCACAGAGCTTGTTTCCATAGGGCCTTTCTTGGTCTCCTTATTCTGAAAATCTAGTACTGCAGTTCTAAACCAGCGTTCGCATTCACATCCCTCCATAAAACCTCAGTTAGACTTAGACTGGAAGCAGGGAACGTAGGGAGGAAAGATTTTTTTGACCCACCATCATCATCCTCTCACATTCTTCATGAAACTTAATTGCATAAACTTTCTCCACCCATTTTGAGATCCTTTGTAATCTTCCCATATAAATGAGTTTTTTAAATTAAACAGTGTACAAACTATAGGAAAATCATGTAGAAACTGAGTAGAGCTGAGTATAGACAAGAAAAATTAAAAAGTTAAGGACATCTTCTGGATGAAGGTAGAAAGAAAATGCAGCCTCATGGCACCATGCAATTAAATGATCACAGACAGACCACTTTGATTTCCAGTAAATTTACTGATGCTGATCATAAATTTCTGTTAGAAATTCACCATAAATAAGCCAATTGCTTTAATCCGAATGTCTGAAAAAACATGCATAATGAAGTGTTAGGTCAACACTGTTAAAAATGTCTGTTTATCTTGGAAGCAGAATTTGAAATGTTTTTAGGTATTTTGAGGTTATGTGTTTTATACAAGGAAGGTGCTCAGCACTTTTTCAAAATCAGGTCCTTTTTTAAGGAGTCTCAAGCTGAGCGATCAAGAAATTGCATTTTCAGAAACACTGGTTTTCAGTAACACTAGTTACACTGAAACAGCTGTGAAGTTTTGGCATGTTCTTTAGCAGAACAGGTGAGGTTCTATATCATCAGTAAGTGCTACCTGGAAGTAGATGTATTTTGAGTTTTGCTCTTGTTTCTTTGCATTCACCAAAGGATCAGGGTTGTATTGTATGTGTGTACCACAGTGACAATAATCACTGATTTTTATTTTCCTGTTGAAAGATGAATAAAAAAAAATAGGTCTTTAGTTTGTCTTTGGAGAGTCAGACAAGATAGTTCATCCTCAGTCTGGCACACATTTAGTGCTTCGTATCCTGTGGATCTTCAGACTTATTCCTAGAATAGTGAAAAATTATTTTCCAAACAGCTTTAGGAAATGATGGCTTGCTAAAATTAGTAAGACTTCAGCAATCCACTAGTATTTTCATACACTTGCATGAATTTATCTGAGAATTCATCTCAGAAGTCATAATAAAGTCACTTACGGTATCTGTTTAGAAATGTACTTCTATTGCATTTTCTGTTTTTTCATAATTTCAAAGTATTGGTCTGACTTTTTCAGGCTCATTGTCTAGATATTCCAGCCAGCCTGACTATTGTTTAGACTACTGGATCACAAGCAGAGTTTGAACCTGGATTTTTATGGTTAGGCCAAAATTTTCTGTTACTTAGAACCAGGTTTTTTAATCAGTCAGGAGCTTGATTGCTCCTGAAGAACTCAATGGAATCTCAACTTTAATGTTGTTACCACATACACAGACTTTTAATTGGCAGTACTGCAATTCTAATAATGATTGGCTTGTTTCAGAACTGTGTTACTGGGATTATCCTTTACAGGTGATATTCTCAAAACCCATAGGTAGCCTAAAATGACAAACATTTCCTAAGACAGTATTTGAAGAGAATGCAGTACATGTATCAGTGGAGGATTCAGTTGAGGATTTCTCTCAGTTTATTTCCAGGCATCACAATGTGGGTTTTTTTACCCTGAGGCAAAAAATTCTGTGCTGCCAAAGGGAGCAGAGATCTTTCATGTAGTAAAGTCTTACTCCTTTTCTGCAGCTCAGTCCCATTTATTTCCTGGTATGATTATTCACAACTCACTTTTTGTTATTTTTTAGATATAATCTCTGAAACGAGATACCTAACAGAGGATTTAGGCATAAATTTATACAAATCTACACTGTCATACAGCTTTCCTGCTTGCGTCTCTATTTATGGTGCGTTAAAGCTGCGTCACAAGAAAATAATGGGTTAATGAAGCTTCTTTCATAAACCAGAAAATGTAAAGTTTTATTGCTCTTTAGGCACAGATTATTAATGCTGTAATGACATTAAAGCGTATTAAATGCAAATTTGCAAAGCTCCAAAGAGCTTTATTAGGATAAGAAACATTTTTATTGAGTCACTGTTTTAATGCAAATCTGGCAAAGTAAATCTAAGCGAAGGCCACCACAGATGTTCTGCTATGCTTCATCAAGGAGTAAGCTGCTGAGTGCTTGGGGATAGAGAAGAAAGCTTGGATGCGCTCAGTCTTTATGTGCGTTTACCCCAGCTGATTTATAGTGTGTGCTACATACAAAAGACGGGGGAGCATTGAGTAATGAAATAGAAAAAGGAAAAAATCAAATTCTGTGTAATACTGCAATGAACATGCCAGATAAAGCAAGTGAGAGAGATTCTAGTCTTCCAGGTGCTTTAACTTGAGTATGGAGGTTTTCTATGGTGCAGGGTGAAGTGGCACCCTTCATTCTGTAGATGATGTTCAATCACTGTGAATTTTAAAAAGAAATAGATCTAATTGTAAATAAGTTCTTCTCATGGTGATAGCATTATGATAGCAAGATGATTATATTGTTCACTGAAAATTACAGGCTTGTACAGTGGGCATGTTGTATCATGGATTTTTACTTGAACAAGACTAAAGAACTGGCTCACAGATGACATGCTGGTGCCTTTGAAGTATATTATGCTATTTTGGAGGTGTGACAGAAGCTATTCAATATCAGAAGGCTAGATATAACGTGGAATCCTCTTTTCTGTGTGATTATTTAAACAATTAATTCAGAAGCATGTATATTTCTGCCAATTATTGCCTGACTGTGTCATACATTTTTAATATATGAGACTTTCACAGGGGCCAGATTTTCATATAAAATTTCTATAATTACTCAATCCTGTGTTTTAAGTAGTGGAAAAGAGTAAGGCAGAGGATCATAAGGTGTGTTTCTGATTCTCTTGGGACCATATCTGCTACTATTGCCACACTCTGGCAGCTTCCATACTGTAAACCCTTTGTCTCAAGTTTTTATAACTTGCTCAGGAAATATGCTTCTTTCTAAAACCTGGGAGCTGAGTCATAGTACATGGCACATCACCTTTTTGTACGTGTGTGAAGAGTGCTTATGCACCTTAATGATATTGAAAAACTGATGTGAAGCTGTCTGGGACAAAATCCTGCAACAGAGACTGGATTCTTAAAGTCCAATGATGAAGTACATTTGTAGTGTAAAAAAGGTCTGCTTGTGGCTGTCCACACGTAGAAAAGGGAACAATCTTGCAGTGCAAGAAACTAGATGAGAAAGTGATTTTTCCCTCTGTTGTATAGTATCCCCACATCTCTCATATCTTTTTTTCAGCTGCTGAATAGGGTCCCCGAGATGGTGTTTTTAATCTGCCTCTTGAGAGAAGAACCTGTTTTCTGTCGTGCTTTTTTTGAGAAGTGAATTGAAGCAAAACCATAGCTCTTGAATTTTGGTGAAAATAAGGGTGTTAGAAGAAAATTTAATATGTGGGCCAGTGGGGTGTGTGTGTGGTACCTTTGAAAGGATTTATGCTATTTAGTACAAGCCTTATTAATTTTCAGTCTAACTTGTTCTCCATTTATTTAACAAGTTGGTTTTTTGTAGGTTGCCATAAACATTAATTAATACATGTTATGGACTAAGATGTAGAAGAAAGACTGATGAAATGGCCTAGGACTAATACCTTATTCTCATCAAAATAATTCTGGATGAGCATTAATTAGATTAAAAGCCATTTAGATTTGTGCTTCAAAGCAACTAAAGTGGCTGAACAGTATCTTTAGAACAGAGTAAACCATCTAAGCAATTAAATAAAGATCCCACAGTAACAGTCAGATATAATTTGACTGATGATAACATAATGGTTCCATCAAATTTGCTAATAGATTCTACCATTTTGAAGTGAAACATATAATTAATACCAGGAAATAACTGTAGCAACTCAGCCATTCCTATTAGTTTCAGCTGTGGAACAATCATGGTGTTCCCATTATGTACACGTACACTGTATTGAATCAAAGATCACTTCTTTTAGTTAGGCTAAAATTATGCCACTGACCTTTATAAAGATCTCTGTTTCTCTAGAGTCCAAGGAAAGATGATGGGTCTTGCACTGTTCTCTCAGACTCAGGATGATAAGGTTTTGCCTTGCAAAACTGTTTTCCTGTGTGAATTTTTTATATGAAACTTGTGTTTATGCCCTCCTATTATGTCTTAGAAAGTAGAAATGGTATTGCTCTATTTCCAGTCTTTAAAAGTCTGAACATTAATTCAGTAATCACCTTGAGTTAGAAAATGTCTGGGCTGGATGCAACTGGTGTTGAATTCACCTCATGCATATTCCCATGTGTATAAACCCCTGCGTAACTCGCTTTTGACTGCAAATTCCTTAATGGAATTGGTGCTGTCTTGACTTTAAGACTATACCATGAATAACAACATTCACAGTACTAAAAAGCACACGGATCTTGGAAAAACATTGACACTTCTTTATTATATGATTAATAGTATTTTGTAACTGTATCTTGGTGTTTTATTTGAATCAAAAGCAAGTTTGGGAACCAGTTGCATATCAAAGCTGTTATAAGAAGCTGAGAGACAAAAATCTATGAAATGATCAGAATCTTCTCAAAAAGAGCCATGTCAAATCAGAAAAAAATCAGAACCAAAAAGAGCTAAACCAAAACCACTTATCATTGGAGCAGATGAGTTAGAGCGGAGAAAATTGTAAGCAGTGATTGCCAGGAGAATTAGGTGTTGGCTCAAAAGGAAACTGTAAAGCTCAGCAGTTTTAGGGTCCATCACAGCATTCTATGATGTACCCCTGCTTTATTTTGAAAAGTAGCAAACTTAAATCTGGTTGCCATGGAGAGAGTACTCACAATAACTAACTTCAGGTGTCCAATTAAGATGTTTGCATTAAGAAACTAGACTTTCCATAGGAAGAATATATGAAATCAATTGGAAATCTGTAGAGTGGTCAGAAAGACTAAACTGTGTGCTTGAGCACTTTAACTCTGCCTTTAGTATGTAGACAGCATTGGGTTCTAACTCCCAAATTAGTTTCCCAAATTTAAGTGTGAGAATTTTCTCATGTAGATATTCTGAATTATGTACATTTACCAGAAAACAATTAACCCTCTAGAATGCTAAGTGCTTTTTTTTTTTTTTTCCCCTGACTTCTGTATTCCTGTCAAACTATGTGGCCTTAAAGAATGAACTAGTCTCCATTCTTTTTGTTTTCCTTCAACACCTCCCAAATGGAAGAATGTTATGATACTCCTATTTAAATTGCCATTGGTAATTTGCCGAAGGACTGCTGCTGGATGGATTAGGTGCTGCTGGAGAAATAAGAGGGTATTATTTAGACCCCAGATGTATTGGTAGACATCACACTAGTACAATGCAGCAATGGTACCTGTGAAATAATAGGTAAAGGATGAATTTAATGGATCTGCATAGTTGAATGTCTGTCTGCAATTCTTCCATGCTTATTTACACTTCATATAAAAACGGTAACTTGCATTCTATTGCAGAGTAGTGATGGTTTGTTTGTAAAGGGCACCACAGGCAGAAAGATAGTGGTTATGGGGAAACTATGCTGGAAAACATGGCTTTATTTTTAAAAGCAACCTTTATGTTTTAGCATGTTGATATTCATGCATATTAACTACATATTTATAATACTAATGAAGAGAAATTGATAGTAAATTTAACTAGTCAGGATTGTCTCTGTCTTTCATTCCTTGCCTGAACAGCTTAATGTAGTCTAAAACTATCATTACTTTACTGGCTCTTAACATTTGCTAATATGCATGTATATATTTCTATCTTTGAAACTGTTTTTTAAAGACAACCGACAAACAATTGAGAAAGCACCAGCTGCTTCCATTACTAGGCCATGTTACTTAATTACATCTTATGCATGAACTGAAATTGTTAGAGCTCTGTGATCGTGATTGTTGGAAGAGTTTTAAAAATAAACAGGAAGAAATAGATCTCTATAGAATACAAAAGTTATACTCTAAAGTGATCTAACCAGCTGCGTAGGCAAACAGAATAGCTTAAAAAATTGACAAAGAAAATTGGTCTGGCGCGACCAAAAGTGAATTGTAACAGAGTGGGTTGGAGCAGTCTAAGACATCTTATTTTCCAGGTGATCTTTTCTAAGGTCAAGATAGAAAATCAGGGCAAATACAGAATTTTGATTCTTCACAGTTGATTAATAGCTTATTCACCCCTTAGAAGTCTGTGTTGCTCTTTATGCATTTGGATGGAAAGGTAATGGTTGGAACTGGGACCTCCTTTTTGGTATTACTTTACTGTATATCCTACAATCTCTTAATATGCATGAACTGTCACCTTGAATGAATCTGGATGTAGTTAAGAGCTTTCAGGACTGGAGCTTATTAATTTTGATATATAAAAATATTTTTCCCCCCTGTGTCTCCTGCCCCTCCTCTACCCCC
>NW_010144009.1:37471-45023 GCF_000699245.1 Pterocles gutturalis
TTTTACCTCTGATGTATATTTTCTTTGTTATCGGTTAATGTAAAAATAAACAGAGAATGTTGTACTGTTTGATCTTTACTTGTTTAGCCTCAGCAGTGAAGCAGCACAGCAAGTAAGGTAATGGAGCATGTTCTGAGAAGCCCTGCTGGTATCAGAAATGTTTGCACTGCACTATAGAGACAAATGCTTTAGAAAGGGTGACCATTAACAAATGAGAGTTTGCATTTACTGCTGGATCAAGCACGTGTAGAAGTGCGCATAAATGTCTGCAGCTGTCCTGTTTTAGTCTGGTCCCTTGTTTTATGGCTAACAGAGATATGGCAATAAGCATCAAGCAGTCAAATATTTTGCACTGTTGAGTAAATGAAAATCTGTGATAACTCTGATAATAAGAAAGTATAAAGTAATTATAATTTGAATTCCTGGGGATCAGGCACTGTCCTTACTATCATACTGCACATCATCCCCCTGCTGGGGAATATTTTCCAGATAATTTCCTGCAATACCAACTCCCAGTCCTGTGGATCACTGGGAGCTCACACTCTGAATACCCTCATATATCTCATTGAGTAGCTAAGCACCGTCAAGACCGGGACTTTCTTGAGAATGGAGTGCTGGTGGCTTTGTCAGCTTTCCCTGAGATAATTTTTAATATCTACCAAACCTTTGAATAAAGGCCACATGAATTAATTATACTAAAATGCAAGATTTAAGAAAATTACTGTATTCGGAAAGAGGTATGTGAACATAAATGAATCTGTGCATAATAACTACTTTTAATTTCATTTAGCACCAGATGACATTTTCTGTTTCACTCAATTAACTGTATTCAGAAAGAGGTATGTGACCATAAATGAAATCTGTGCATAATAACTACTTTTAATTTCATTTAGCACCAGATGACATTTTCTGTTTCACTCAATTAAAAAGCTATCAGTATGCTTTTGTAACTATATCAGCCAAGATCTAGTATTGCTTTCAGTCTTCCCTTCTCTGAAGCAGATGCTGATCAAGGGCAAACTTCTTGCTAGGTTCTCAGTTTCCTTCTATTTGTTTGAAGTGTTTGCTGTAAGTTATAAACTTGATACCTAATCAACAGGTTGTTTTAAAAACTTCTCCCAAAGAACAGCTAATTTATTCATGACTCTTGGGACATCTTGTGTCACTTGGAGTTATCACTTGGCCAGGTGACATAAAAACTGCAACCCACTTACCAAAGCTTAACACAACACTTAACAACAACTTAGATATGTGACATGACTATAAACAAATTGTTTACCTCCTTGAATAAACTCCTACTTCTCCCTGTGGTCTGGTGATGTAGAGTTTAGGCTTAATATGTAACCCTTTGCAACCTACATATTGAAAACTCATATTTTATGTTGACATTAATGAATGAAGTTCATGTTAATTTCTGTTGGATATGATAGAAAACAAACCCCAAAACTTGCAGTGATGGTGTCATAGGACTGCTGGTTTTGGAGTACTTTGACAACTATTCCTGGTTTCCTTGGGCTGCGAACACTATTGGCAAAGCTTTTTGCTGTTTACCTGCATGAAATTCGGGCTGCTGCCTATAAAGACATCAATAATATGTTTATTAGTGGGCTATTTTTAATTCAATGAGGATTTAAAAATACCAAATCTTTGTAGTTATTTATTTTTAGTTGAGGCTGGGAATGTTAAGTGGGAAAGAGACATAATGTAAGATAATTTGTTTTGGTGGAGAAACTTAAATGGGCTGGCAGGGTAATTTATTTATAGGATTCTGCATGGCATTAATATAGGCTGCCTTGAGCAAATTTAAAAGTCACTGCAGATGGCTTCCAACAGTCAAGTGCTGTGTGATATTGCAACAGGGAACATTTAGTTTGTGGTAGCCAGTAGAGAAATAAGGTTTTAAAAATAAGGATAGTGTGCATAATTACTATTGTATAGATATGTAATAATTTTCAAAAAGCTTCTATATTCTGAACAGGAAGTAAAGTTTACTAAATTAAATTTCTTGACACTTCAGATTTCTAGGGTAGCCATATATAAAGGAGTAGCCCAGTAGCTCTGAGGATATAAAATATTTAGTGTCTTTCTGTTTTTGAACGTTCTTTTCCTGTCTTGTGAATAGTGGCTAAAATGAATCATTGGTGCAAATGATACAAAAATTTCTAACAAAAAACCTGAAACAAATTATGACCAACTTGTAATGAAATCCAGAATTTAATAATACAACTACAAAAATATATCACATAATCACACAGATTCTATTTCTACTTGTATTAGTGCACATTCACTGTGAAATAGGTAGGGTCATTATAAATTCACATTGGTGGAAATTGCACAAGAATCCAACCTAATAACCTATGTAAAACAATAGTATTACCTAATTATCCTTCTAACCTCTTGAACTTAATTATTTAGATTGTGGTTGTTCCTAAACACTATCTTTTTGTCCTGTAATTGTAGAGTATCTGGAATGAAGAGGTGAGGGTTCATAAATAAGGTTTAGGACAACAAAATATAGTTATTGTGTCAATCTCTGCGAGAAATAAAGCAAAAATATATGATGATGTTCTATGAACATAAGATATACTTTTAGCTGAAACATACATACAAACCCCATTTTTTAAAAATAGGAATTAATTTTTATCTGATTTTTTTTCATGCACAGTCCCCTTACAAATGTATTCTATTATCTAAGTGTTCTATCTTATGTTCTCACACATCTTAATTTATAACAACTGATCTTATGTTGAAACAGATTAAAATGTAATTTGTTACTGGAATGACAACAAATGTGGAATACTAAGACACAGGTGAAAATAATTTTTTTGGTCTACAAATAAGCACGTGAAAAACTTAATTATTTGATTATGAGAAATTTGAAATTCACAGTTCAGTTATGTATTTAATTATGTAATTAGTTTTAAGCTTGCTGAGTACTTATCTGTTTAAAGATTAGTTCCTAAGTACCTTGGTGACTATGAACTGTATGTCTCTGCAAACTGACACCAACTGACTCTCCTTAGATTAATCTTGATTCTTGATTTGCTTCCTGCTTTTAGCTGATATTGTTAACAAGAATGAACATTAATGCTCCTTGTAATGGCAATCAGTGAAGCTCTGAAAGATGATAACTCTCCACATTCAGTATGGATCAAATTCACAAGGAAGAGAGGTCAATGTAGGTGCGGGGTTGATTGTAAAGCCTGTTCCTGCACCGATAAATACCAAAAAAGCAATTCTTAACAGTGGTGACTAAGAGTAGTTTTCTATTTGTAGTATACTCTGTAGTTTTTCTCATGAAATTATTTTAAATTTATCATATCATTGTATTATAATACTATGATACAGTCATACTATAATTCTACAATATGCTATGCTATGAGGAGTATATATTGAAAAGTTTTAGTGAATATTTTTCATAGATTCAAGATCTACGTGAGATCACCTTTGTGGTCTTATTGAAATCACTTTTGTTGTCTAATTGAAATTAAATTTTTAGCATAGCAAGGAATATTTAAGATTTTGAAAAAGTATATAATACTTTTTGAGCATTATATAAAATATTTTATATAGGTTGTGTGTGTTCCTATTAAAAAACATATGTTGTATGGTAAAAGTGCTGAAATTATTAGATGGCTGCTACTCTCTTGCATAGTTGAAAGCATACACTACACAGTGACCTTTTCTGCTTTCCTATGTACTCATAAAATGCATTAGATCAGGAAGAGACAGACAATTTTCCCACAAGAGACAGACACAACAGTTGCAATAGAGAGCATTTCCAAAGACGTAGAATTGTCAAAGATTTGAATGCAAAAGAAACCCATGGAGATACAGGAAAATAAATTCACTGTTCCTTTCTTCTACTATAACAACTGCTGGGATCGTAAAATTGGATTTTTGAACCAGTGGGTCAAGTCTTGTGCTATGACAGGCAATCACATCATGATTCATAACTGTATCAAGTTTCATCTTAAACTCTAATTTTTTTTCCTGCTACGCTAGAATTTACCAGAAAGAAAATTTTTGTTGAAGAGACTTATGCTACTAATAGCTAGAAGCTTTAATGTAATTTTCATCCTGTATTTAACATAAACAGTTCTCTTATTTGCTTTTGTGTTCTAATGTTTGCTGTATTCATACATAAAAGCCTTAATACCTTTCAAACTAGGGCCAAATCAAATTATATCATCAAAGTCAGTGCTAAAATGTAGAAGACACTAGAGATGGGTCAGTCAGACAAATAAAGACCTCTTAAAATAAAATTTTGACTTTTCATTATGTATTAGACTGCCTGGAAAAGTGTTTGGTCTGATCAACTTGTCAGTATTAGAAATAGCTATAGAATAAAGTGCTGACGTAAATAGGGAGGAAAATAAACCACCCTGAGGAAAACAGTCTTGTGTGTGCTAGGAGAATGAGTAAAACTTAAGAGTCTTAGAATGAAGAGACAGGTACCTTATAGAGACATTCAGGTATTTCAGACAGACATAAAAGTAAAATGTTTCTGTTAGGACTGTTTTTCTCTAAAAAATCATAGAACTTGTAAATACGGAGGCTTGAATAGAAAGATCATGCTGGCAGAATGCAATAAGTAAGCATTAATTCTTTAATCTTTTCCTATCTAATCTCAGTATTTATTTATTTAGGCCCAAAGCCACCAAGAATCTAGCTGTTCAGCAGTGCCTCTTAATTATATTCTCTGTCAGGCTGCCCTCAAAATGTAGCATTTTAAGCTAGATTATATTGAACAAAATGCTAGACTGAAAAAAAGTAGAAATGTTAGTTTTTAAGTGTGTGTGGAGCGAGAATATTTTTTTGCAAGTTTAGGGGGATATATAAATCCAGCGTGGATATTTGAAGGACCTTGAATGCTTGGGATAGGTATAAAATTGCTACAGACAGTGTACCAAAGAGGAAGAATTATTCAAAGGACAGAAATGGAACAGGTTGCCCAGGGAAGAGGTTGCCCGGTGAAGCTGTGGATGCCCCATCCCTGGAGGGGTTCAAGGCCAGGCTGGATGAGGCTTTGAGCAACCTGGGCTAGTGGGAGGTGTCCTTGCCCATGGCAGGGGGGTTGGAACTAGATGATCTCTGAAGTCCCTTCCAACCCAAACCAGTCTATGATTCTATGATTCTATGAAATACCTGCCTTGGCAAACTACATCTGGAAATGTAGCCCATATCTTTTCTCTGTCACAGTAAAGCAAGAAACCTATGTTCTTCCTTTAAAAATATACTGAAAGACCCATAGAAACCTGCCAAATCCAACAATAAAGCAGCTTGCAAAAATCCTGCAAAAAAGGGAAGGAAAAAGAGAGCTGAAATATGGCATCTTCTCTGTTAAACAGAAAAGATTACTTGCATCAATCAGATTTCCATAAGAATTAGGAGACTGAATACTTTGGAAAATCTAGACCAGGAGTTTTAACAAGCACACGTGAAGAGGAGAAACAGTCAATCAGATCTGTACAACTTTGCAGTCAAATGCTAGTTTCTAGGGAAATGTGCTAATATTTCTTAGTTGATAATGTGTTGATTTTTAAGGATAGATGACTGCTTAGGCAGCATAACTCTTCAATGTTAACATAATGAGAGGAGTGAATAAATATTTAATTGTTGCATTTCTTTAGATGAAAGTACAGATGATCTTTTTTTGCCTTTCAGGAATGGTAGTTCTACAAACAATTTAAACCTCAGATAGGCAAGTAAAGGGAGATCTAATCTATAGCTGCCTGTGAAGGGCCTGCTCAAGGATTTGAATTATAGTCTTAATTTAGTTCTCTGCTTGTTCTGACTGGGGTTTTTAAATGATTTAAGGAAAGTAGATATTAGCTCCCACTGAAAGCTCAAATCCCTTTGCAATAGCTGATTTAAATTTGTCTTTATAGTGTTACAGGTACCTGTTCCTATGTTTAATGCCGGTAAAATGTTTTCCACCTTTTAAAGCTATCAAATTTACCATGTTAGATTAATCCTTGGCTTGTAGCTGTTACAAACATCATAAAAAAGATATGAAAGTAGTAAAGTTGTCAACCTGATCTTTTTACAGTCATGGGATGAAATCCTGCTCCTATAGAAAGGAGGAGGAATTTTATCATCGACTTCAAGGGATCCACAGCTGTTGTCCATGTGATAGCGTTATTGACAGAATTCATGTACCTGTTTCTTGGTAGTGATTGAAGCCATGATAACAGTGCTTACAAGATCAATACTTACAGCAATTATAATTGTCAAGCAATTGTCGATATTAATAATGTCTGCTGAATGCCTGACAAGAATTTGATGATGCTTATATCTGTCAATTGCCCAAAGACATTTATAGAATCTAGTAAGTGCTTCACTGTATTTATAATTAACATCAAGTGCCTCAAAGTATGTTAATGCTCCTGGAAAGCCATACAAAACTTCAACACTGTGGAATTTTAGTAAGTTCAGTATTTTGAATTTAAATATAATAAATAGTACTGTTCTAAGATTTTGTTGAAAGCTGGATTATTAATACATGATGAAGTTTGTAGGCCATGCCACTTTTGAATTATGGATGAGCTAAAAGTGACTAAATTCAAACCCAAATGGTTTCTTTTTTTCTTTTCTTTTTTTTTTTTTTTAATAGTATAACTCCATGAGATGGTGATTTCTACTTTCTCAGCCTGTGCCTCTTTCACTCCTATCCTTCCTCAAAAGAAAGAATCCCATCAGGAATCAAACAAACAAACAAAAAAAAAAAAAAAGGAAAAAAAGCAAAGTCCTACTCTGATTTGAGATCTATTGCAAAAGATTCTTTGCCTTAAGACATATTTATAAACATTGGAGGCATTAGACATGGTCATATGAATCCATTCTGCTAGAAACTGTGTGTCAACTTTAGAGATACTATATTTGCGTTTTGAGAACTGTTTCTTTAAACATGAGAGACTAAAATTGTTCATCAATGAAAATGCTAAGCATAGGGCTGAAACAGCAAAGAGTACGTATGTGGTTAGTATTACTGGTATGTCCTCCTAACTGCCAAGTACAGGCTGTGGCACTCAGGATAAAGCTCTATGGAAGTGTGCTTGGTTGGATGATGCTTTTTTCCCACATTACCATGGGCAGAATTTTTCATGGTGCTCCTTGCCCTCATGCAGCATCTCCTTTGGGGATGTTTAACAGTTATTATATTCTTTATAAAAACTAACTCTGGTTCATGGAGGCTGAGAAAGGAAAAAAATATATGAGCTGTGCGACATTTTGCTCGATAGTAAACCAGTCTTTTAATACTTAAATTTGCACAAAGCACTAATCAGTCAGAGGAAAAAAATGCTTGAATTATTTAAGCTAATTTATCTAACAGAAAAAAATAACTCCACTGCAGGACTTCCATCTGTCTGCAATGGTAAACAGCTACCACCTGCTTCCTGTAAATGGCGGTATAAGATTATTACTCAGTAAATGTCACAATTTCCATTTCAAAACCCCTTTTCAGCTGTCTGTTTCTGCAGCAACAAAATAATAAATCACCTGCTACCATGGCCAGAATAAGTCCCCTATCTCTGTAATAATGTCTGAG
>NW_010144009.1:45054-45706 GCF_000699245.1 Pterocles gutturalis
AGCCAGAAAAATGTTCTTTTTTGTTTTTTTGCTTTCAGTAATATAGAATTGTACCTAGATGACGATGTGAGAGAGATATATTCCACTGCATGCTTTAGCAAATAGGACATTTTTTAGCCTTAATGCTGTATTAACATAAAAGGGCAAAAGTTACTAGTTTGTATATGCAATAGTATCCATCAGTGACCTTGAAATCCATGCAAATATGTTGTAAAATACTGCTGTCAGTACGAAGAAGAAAAATATGCTTTAGGAAGAAACATTTATTTTCTAGAATTGCCTTTCCTTTGTTAAATAGCTCCTGAGGTCAAGACACCGTTCCAGCTCTACAGTAACTGGAAAGATGCATATTCACCATGATTTATTTTGAGGAGTTGTAAGTTAACAGTCAAGCTGAAGTGGATGTGGGCAGAAGAATATTTTAGTGCCTGGGTAGCCAGGGCCTGCAATTTCAAGTCAATGATCTAGCTAAGATCAGCAACCAAACAGTGCAAAGTCCTATATGATATTGCATGCTCTACCCACATTTTTTGTTTCTGACCAAAAGGTAGTGAGCTTTCAGTATCATAAAATAATCATTCAGTGGGCTACGGTCATACTGTCACTTGTGCAGCTATTGGCACAGCTTAACACTTCTTAATATATAATATAT
>NW_010144010.1:0-7775 GCF_000699245.1 Pterocles gutturalis
CCACCATGTCTCTGTAATTGCCACCAGGTTTATCCTCAGCTGGGAGCCAACTCCACAAAAAACACTCTCTCGCACTCTGCCTCGCCTCCCGGGGATGGGGGAGAGAATTAAAGGGACTAAAGGGAAAAAAAAAAAGACTCGTGAGTTGAGATAAGATGCTAATTCTGTAAGGCTAAAGCCGGGTGGTGTACCCAGTTCAAAACAGACTTCTGTGGTGCTCCTTCCTAACCTGTAGGTCTAACAGGAGCAATAATTTGACAAGACATTGGATGTCAGAATGCACAGCACAGCAAGATATTATTCCCTTGCTCTATTTCCTATTTCTCGTACATTGCCTTGAGCTGGAGGAGGTGCTGGAATGGGTAAGTGACAGAGAAAAAAAGGCATAAAATAGAGTGCTTCTACAGAGGGAAAGGAATCTCCAGGTTTTTCACTCCTTTTCATCAGAAGGATATTAAACTTTTAGTCATGTTTTCTTTTCATTTACAAATGAAGCAATAAATCCTGAATCCATGAAAACTGGGTCCCAGACTCTCCCAGCAGCTGTGTGCAGCAAGCCAACTGCACACTCAGAGACCAGGCAAAAAAAAGCAGCTCTAGGATGATGACTGCATAGCTGTAACAGTTTACAGCCTCCTAACAGTCAGTGATCATCCCTGATGTCAGCTATGGAATGAATTTTCTTTAAGCAGTCTGAACTGTAGCAGTTCTAGATTCCTAGAAATCTTTCTGCAACTTCCTAGGACTGACGAATATGAACTATAAACCGGCATCAGGTAGAACCCCTGAGGCTAGCCCCTACACAAGGCCATGTAGGGTTGTTTTTCTACTATGTTTATCAAATTTGAAGGAAAGGATGGTCTTGGGATGTATGTGCACATAGGGAGTTTTGCCCTAGCTTTCCAAAAAAAAAGAACTGAAAACCATTCTCCTTTTTGCTTCTGGAGCAATATGAAGGATGCTGGGGGCTGGTATAAATCAAAGACCAATCTTCACTGTGTGCATACTTTACAGCCCACTAAGTATGGCCCTATTAAGCAATTAATGCTGCTATACATCTCTTCTCCCTTTTCTGCCTCGCAGCAACAAAGTGATGAACATGGGAAACATAAATTGACAGAGACTACAAACACTGATGTGTCTATACACTGAAATGCTAACTTCCATAGGCTGTAAAAACAGCTATGGCTCTTTTATGGCATGATAATATTTGAGACCCCCAGAGTCCATGAGAGAATAGACTCATAAAGCTAAATAATGAAAATAGCACAGAGAAAGCATAAGTCTTCTCATTAACAATCAGAGAATTTTTATAAGGTATAGGCCAAAAGTCCTTGCAAAAGCAGCATCCACCAGTTACAGCCAGATAAACCACTCAGGATGTGCGGTGACACTGGCTTTGCAATGCCCACTGCAGCCAGGGAATGCTGCTTCGAGCTGCACCTGCGTCCGACAGGGCTGCAAGCCTCAGCCCCACGGTTAGTCTTTGCAAAGTGGGAAGCCCCAAAGTAGTCATTTGGAGCAGTCACTTATTTTGCATCACATTCAGGTTTTAAAGCATGCAGTATTAAAATATTTGGTGTGGCACAGAAAATAAAGAGATGCTGGTGGTACTGGGGAGAGGAAGATATCAGACTGAAGCATGCCAGGTGATAAGGACTTGGAGTCAGCTTTATTTGGAAGGCAATGTTAGAACACAAGTACACAGAATGAGCAATATCATCAACATCTACCCAAAAAGGGTCCCCAAGAACTGTGGATAAGACCAGCACAAAGCTAATCTTGCCGACAGCCAAAGTTGCATTGTATTTATTGACTGAGACAAAGGCAGGGTATACGCAGCTAGTGAAGACTTGTGTCAAGACATTGTGTGCATGGCTCCAGCTGTCTCCAAAGGAATGAGATCAGGAGAAGCAAAGAACTGCAGCCCCACTACTTAGAATAAAAGGAGTGACACAGGGGAAAGCAGAAGTGGAATTAGCTGACTTTCTTCATGCTTTAAGCAAGAATGATAGAAATGTTTTTGGCTACTTAGAAAAGATGCCAGTTACAAGTGCGCCAGTTCCGCAGAAGGAGTTAGAGGCCTTTGAGCAGATAACATCTTGGAAAAAAAAGGATAAAGAGGGAATAGGATAGCAGGGAAACAGGGAATCTGTCAAATCCGTGTTTGTAGGAAAATCCTCCAGTAAGGCTAAATTGCATGAGATATTAAGAGAGTCACCATCACTTATTGACCACAGAGAGCTATGAATATCAAACTGACTGCACAGAACATTTCACACATCTCAAAATAATGTTCCCACTCCATATGTTTTCCAGCATGTGGATGTTCGCATCTCCAGTGCTAGTCAATTATCTGACAAAATAAGAAGTATGCCCTTCCACCTTTAATTCTGAAAAGTTTGTTTATGATTACCACTTGAGCAATTAATTTTGCACAGAATTTGCTTATGGGTTTAATAGAAATTTTCCAAGGAGTAGCTGGTAAAAAAAAATGCAATAATCAGTTTAGAACAAGTATTTTTCAATGGTGTTGGCTTCTTTAAATGGGAAATTGAATATTTATCATAGCAGACTAGCTGTAATTTCCTCCTTTAAATGTTTGATATTTCCAAAAGATTACATCACTGTTGTTCATGTCTGAACCTTCAAGCCATGGGAAAAATTAACTTGTCCCATTTTGTATTGTAAGTTCATTTCATATATTCTTGTCAGTGTTAAAAACATGGTCTTTTCTCATGTTCAGTGAGCAAATGTAAGTGAAAGCACAGCTTCTCCACTGAGCACCTTTTCTGCTTCAGATCACTGAACAAAAAGCACAGAAAAAGGATGAAGCTCAGAGAACTTCCTTGTGAAGACTCTGCCTCTTTGACTGAGGAAAGATGTTTATTTATCCTTCAGGAGATTTCACAATCTAGTGATACTTTTGGATGCAGAAATGCTCTTAGATGTTCATGTAACAGCAAAGATCAGGACGAGTGGTTTTTAATCTATGTCAGACTGGGAGACTGTGACCATTTCACATGACCCATGTCTCAGTTTGAGATTGGATTACTGCTCTGAACCCTGAATTAGCCTAGCCATTCAAACAGCTAGGAAACTGTAGTTTGTATACAATGGAAAGCCTTTTTTTTTTTTTTTCTTCACAGAATACATCGATCTGTTGCAGCTTGGCTTTCTGGATTCTTTCACCTTATAAGAGCAACAAAACACTTACAGATTTAGCTTGATGTTTATTTGCAGAGCGAGCAGCAAACCATTCTCGATACTTTGGGAATCCCCAAATGTGTATCACATTTTGGATCTGAAATTTGTTACAGATGCAATGCAACTGAGGATCATTAACTGTGATGCTAAAACATTGATTTAGATTATGGACTGCAGTTGTTTCAGAAACCATACTCCTTGAGGCCAATTAGAGAACTGACCAAAACATTAGCAATAAACCAGACCTTTATAATTCGAAAAAATCTCACCAGTTTTCTTTTTTTCCTTTTCCTCTGTTTGCTTTTAAAAAGTAGTCTTGCATTTAGCACAACAGTTCTCTGAGTTTTCCACAGAGCAATCTGCTGATAGGATGAAGTTTCCTGCAAAGAGATGCTCTCACTTCTTGGTTTAAGAACAATCAGGTTCCTAAACCCTGGAAAAATTTCTTGGGCTACCAGTAATTTGTCAGAGACGACATACAGCTAGCTAAAATTATTTGCTAAAATCCCATCAAACACTCCTCATCAAACAGTTGCAATGCGGCAGGAACACAAAGAGACAAAACCTGCAATGTGGCAACTTGTAGCTCGTCACCCTGGAGCATGTCCAATGCACCAGCCTCAGGGCAGTTTTGAGACAGACATGCTATTCTTTTCCTCATATAAGATTTGTTAACAAAGTCTGAGAAAGAGGGAGAGAGAATAAAAAAACAAACCATTCCGTAGCCTGGCGTGTAGGATGTTTTCCCTGAGTAAAGAGGTCCTGGCTGTTTGTGAATGACCATGACTACTGAACATAAAATAGTTTGGTTTTAAACACATTTGGGTCTTCTGCCTCTCATACATGACAGAAATGTTACTTGCTAGGGCTGGCAATATTCAGGTTTTAATACTCAGCTCCTGGAAGCATAAGCTCCTGGCTTAGGGGAGACAAATGCAGAGACAGGTGTCAGTGTCAAGGAAAAACCCAGGTTTCTAAGTCTCTTGGCCAGCCCCCTTCCACCGCTGCAATGCCACACAGCTGTATGTTGTACAGCTGAAAGGCCTTGTGACTAAGGCTGGTTTAATCTTTCAACTACCTGACACAGTTGGCAGCAACTGTATTACAAGTAGATGCTCTTAGAAGCACAAGAGCCACTAGCAGCAACACCCGTGGGGGCGTGCAGACTCACATACAGGCATTTGAATGCAAACTGGGGGAAAAAAAAAAACCAAAACCCAACCTACAAGATGTTTCTTTTTTTACAGTCTTCCTCTTTCTTTGCCTGAACAGTAGAAAACAGCATTTTCCACAACTGTTTAGCAATGGCTTGCTACTCGGAGAGTCACACAGAGGGCTGTCCTCCGATAGCTGGGAAGATGCAATAGCAAGAGTAGAGAGTCCAGTTTAATTGCACTACTTCTGATACAGAGCATATTGTGACTGATTCCTGCCTCCCTTCTGCCCTGAGACAAGGCAGGGGAGCAGTCAGCACCTACATGGTGGCACAACAGAATGATGAGGGGTGCCTTCTACCAGATGAAGCCCAGTAAAGGCAGACTGCAAGTATCTAACAGAGGCATGAATTTATGCCTTGAAGTATGTTTTGTAAAGCTCTAACCTACTGAGTCAAGTCTTAAATAGAAGTGGCATTTTATTTACATACCAGGAACCTACCCCAAAACTTCTTTTGACATTAAATTGTTTACTATTAATCCAATCACTTTTATTTGCCAAGCTGGCTCCTGAGCAGGGGAACAAGCACCTCAAAAACCTAAACCAGAACATCAGAGCAAAGCAGGCACTCAACATATGGGAATCCAAGGCATGACTCTATTTTATGGAGTATAAATGTTGAAGTAAAACACTTTGATCCCTTACTTCCACAGCACGTGAATTGCCATTGACTCAGCAGACAGCAGATGCACTTACTAATTACTACTAATTGCTGCTGTCTAGACACCATGTGAAGACTAAACTACCAGCCTTGTTTACAAACCAGCAAATACCTGCATACTCTTCTGGTATTATTCTGGATCACTGTGTGCTAAAATATCAGTGCTGAGTTTGCACACAATAATGCCAGTGACAATGATGGTTTGCATAATTTTTGCAGTAATCTGGACAACTGCATAAAAGTGAAGAGAACTGGAGAGTCAATCCCACTGTTGCTAACAACATTCATTTTCTTTCATCAAATCCTTATTGTGTTTTTATTTGTTTGCGCCACAGGAGCAAGTAGTTTTCTGCATTAAACTCTCAATCAAACGTCTATGAATGAGAAATGCTCACAAAGAAGGCTTCCAGCATGTGAAAACCTCATAGAGATTTTGTGGCACATTTTATTCAACCTCTTTAAAAAGTCGATCATTCAGGTTTGTTTGGTTTCTTTTAAACTGATACCAGTTTAAGTAGAAAATGTTAGTACTTGTCACCTGTTGTAAAAAAATCTCCTTTTGATTGCTTTCATGAAATAAAGAATACAATATAGACTGTAACAAAAGTTGAAAAATTTTTGTCATGCCTTTCTGTTAATAGTTTGTGATTGTTTCAAAGTCGTGGGATTGTAGCCATCTAACCTCTACTCATCTTTCCTACAGAGACTAATACACAGATGCAACCATTAAGAAGCAGTGATATCAAAAAGTTTATACATGGGGTACACATAGTGCCTACCATCTTACCTCTACCATGAGTTAGTGCATCTACCATTGTGCTGCCTCATGGTGTTTTCTCCCTTTTTAGCTGTCATGAAAAATAAATGCAATATTTCATGCATCAGATGGACAACATTTAAAAACATCTATTAATGGTACCTGCACAGGAATTTCCCACCTGCAACACACTGGTCTTGTACAAGAAAATGTTCCAAATGAGGCTGGACAACAGAGAAGAGTTAAACTGAATAATGGAAAATGCAAACAAAAAACAGAATAGTGTGGTGGTATCTGGAAACAAAAAGAAGTAGAAAAGAGATTCTGGAACAGTAAAATAGTTTATCAGGCAGGGTGAAGTTAATGTATTGTTCTTTACATGGAAGTGGATATTTTATATATTTTTTTCTACCCTAAATGGGAAAAAAGCTGTCATCAAGAAACAGTACCAGATGCCAAAGTGAGCCTGAATTCAAACTGGAATTATTGAAACCAAGCTCTTTCTTAAGGTGTTAGACTGCTGATGTTTGCATTTCTGTGGACTACGCACAAACCTTAGGCAAGGGCTAACAAGGAGATACTAAGGTCTGGAAAAGAGTAAGAAGTATTACTATTTGAACACAGTTATGAACTGAATTCCCTGACCCAAGGCTGAGGTGATCTGAGTCGGCACAGATTGAGGCAAACTGTATCCAGCAACCAGCCAGGCAAACAGAAAAATGCCACATTGGGAAATGGTTTCAGGCAGCTTCTTTTCAAATTGCCCAGGAGAACCAGAAGAAGTAGCAAACTGGTATAACCAGTGATAGCCTCCTTTGTCAGTACCCCTCAGCCAAAATATCCACGTTGCATGGCATGTTTATGTTAGTTAGTCTTGCCATGTCACAGCACAGCTGGCAGCCCTTTGCTCGTCCCGTGGCTGGAGGCAGGATCTGTGCCCCAGACTGGCACACAGCATCTGCGTGCAAACATACATGGTGTGGAGAGGGGCAGAGGAGGTGTCCAGGGAGTCAGTTCCCCATACATGTTTTCCCTCCCTATTGCTATACATTCAATACTCTTTTCCCCCCCTCTTAGCTGCAGTACAATTACTGTGAAACATTAATGTTACTTCTTTTGACTTCCCTGACTAGCTCAGCATTTGGAGTTTCGGAACTTATTTGAGGTAGAAAGAAAAACTGGTGAAAGGACATGGGATTTTTGTACAAAAAAAACCCCCCTCTATTTACAAGAATAAACAAATTCATGCTTTCCAGGGCACACAAGGGACCCAACATCCAGGAACAGCTATCCAGCTGATGGCTTCTGGCCTCCTTAAGAGAAATTTGACCCAAATGTCCTTTGTCAAGCCTTTATTTAGTGCCAAACTGGTGTTTTTCCAGAAGTTTTGAAAAACTGTTCTCTATCATTGAAACTTTGTGCCTTTCTCACTTCTACTCTTCTCCTTTCTTCAAAATGCCTCATCAAATCTCTTCTGCCCAGACCATCTGAATTTGTGAACTACTTGCTATTTACCTTTTGTTTTTGCTGGAATTACTTATTTTCTTCTCTCCTACATCTCTCTGAAATGCCGTACATAAAAAGAAACCTAACTCTTGCAAATAAATTCAACCTACTCTATCATTCTTGAGACCCTTCCACTTCAAACCAAAGTGCATTTTCTCTTGTATTTCCAAACCTTAGCCCACATTCCATTAAAAACAGGAAAAAAAAAAAAAAAGGAAAAAAAAAGAACATGGATTGATGTTCATGTTCACATAGTCCCTCTATCCACAGCTGGCCGCCCTCCAGATCTCACAAGTCCCAGGACACATCTTACTCTTGCTCTCAATGTTTCCACTGATGCCAGGTGGCTGTTTTCTTCTACATGTCTCCTTCAGAGAACTGGACTTTCCAATACACAGTTATGTCCCTCTAAAGCAAAAGCATTCCTCA
>NW_010144010.1:7883-26129 GCF_000699245.1 Pterocles gutturalis
CCAGGTTGCTCAAAGCCTCATCCAGCCTGACCTTGAACACCTCCAGGGATGGGGCATCCACAACTTCTCTGGGCAAGCTGTTCCAGTGCCTCACCACCCTCACAGTAAGGAATTTCTTCCTAACATCTAGTCTAAATCTGCCCTCTTCTAGTTTAAAACCATTACCTCTCATTCTGTCGCTACATGTCCTTATAAGAAGTCCCTCCCCACCTCTCCTGTAGGCCCCCTGCAGGTACTGGAAGGCTGCTAGAAGGTCTTCCCAGAGCCTTCTGTTCTCCAGGCTGAACAACCCCAACTCTCTTAGCCTGTCCTCACAGGGTAGGGGCTCCAGCCCTCTGACCATCTGTATGGCCCTCTTCTGGACCCACTCCAACAGCTCAACGTTCTTCTTGCATCTCACCCTCCACTCACATAAAGACAGATACACAAACTTTGGTTTCAGCAGCGTCTCTTTAGCTACAGCAAAAAAGATGTAGCCACTAAATGTAAGTGACTTGGTGCATGTTTGTGTGCACATGAACAGGGGGGGAAAAAAAAAAAAAAAGGCAGTGAGAACACCCAAAGAGTAACAGCTGTCTCTCAATGATGGCCCTGGAACAGGAGACACAGCAGAACAACTGTTTGTGTTCATCAGCAGTTGCTTTGGCTTTGATCTTAAGATGTCATTAACTTCTGAGGGACTTTCTGTGAGTTTGAGTGAAAGCAAGCACATCTCACTGTTGGTAATAATGGTCACTGGCAATAATCAAGTAATAGGAGAGAGAGACATCCTGAGCACCCACCACTCCCAGCCAGCAGAAGTTGCAGGAACATAAGGAGCAACAAATCAGAGAAAAAAACAGATCACAAGCTATACTCATGGTCTGAAAGGGTGGAGAATAACACTTCATGAAGGACAGAAAAACGGCATCAGACCAACTGCATTTGGTCAGTTATATAATACTTGGTAATTTTCTTATGAATAAAGGTTTTATTGTGTTCCAGTAAAATTCAACATTTCGACATGGATTTCATCAAGGCCATTAATTGCTCTATAAATCTTGAGGTATCCTGACAGTCCTGGAGGCTGAAGAACACTCTTGAGTGTTTGCTAACACAAACATTGGAGGCAGATGAGGTTACAGGGTATTTGAGAGCATAAAATAAAACATACTGGAAGACTGAAGAAAATTCCTAAAATACACAAGGCCAGTAGACCAGAAGTTATATGCATTTTCTGCCTCTGTGTTAGCACTATGAATAAACCTTCTTTGACTGCAGGTATTGCCCCTTGTTTGCTGTAGAAGGGTGTATTGAGCTCTCAGAAGGGCTTTATATGGGAGAATTAATAGCAAAATTAAACTAGCTCTACAGGATAAGAGAGCAGAGAGTAGTGCCAATGGAAGTCCTAAAGACTAGCAAGTGGGTACTTGTCTTGAACCCAGAGTCAACCACAACAAGACTTGCTGAAGCTGAATTTCCAGCCAAGCTTGCAGACATGTTTTCTTGTGACCTTCTTGAATGAAACCCTCCCCAGTCATAACTCAGTGATGTAGGATCCACAAACCTGAGGTTGCAGCAGCCATCGTAACTCAAGGCAGCCACCAGCAAAGCATGGAGGGTGGTTGTGTCTGCCACAACACCCCCTTGCTGCACCCCGCTATGCCCAGACTAACTGCCATAATTCACAAGTGTATCAGAGCAGAGATGATTTCCATTACAAAGGTGTCATTTGGAGTTCAGTTTTGTAAGCAGTTCAAGCAGCACCAGCAGCGACACTGAGGACAGTCAGCTCAGATCAGATACTTCCACTGAGAAATTTTCCAGCAGCTTTTCTCAAATCCCATGGAAAGTAAGGTTCATTATGCTAAACCTTTGCTTTACAATTTTCTGCAAAAGAGAATGCCAATGTCCTTGTAGGAGGTAGCTGAAATGTATCTTGTTCGTGGCTGTGTTCGACTGATTCAGCCAATAATGTTCTCAAAGCAGAAAATACTGGATGCTGAAGAAGTTGGGGCTCTGACACCAACTTTCTTGTTGGACATACCCAGAGCCTGCTGCTGTAGGTAACAGAGGACCCACTCTCTCCTCATCCAGACTACATCCCAAGGGGATATCAGCTCTTCATATCTCCTCTTGGTCTCAACACACAGTAGAGGTCTGCAGAGGTCTCTGCCTCTCTCCACTGCCTGTCTTGCAAAATTTCACTCTTACTTTAGGACCCCCTGGCAAAGAACCCCTAAGTATACAACTATCTATTAAGGTACTTAATCATCAACAGAAGGTTTTTCGTCTAATTAATTAGTGAGAGCTGAACCTATCCTTTCAATATTTAATTGACATATCCATATTATAGATCGGCTCCTGCTGGAAAAACACATTTTGCAGACCTACATCTTTTTCTTCTACAGTCCCAAAAATGAAGAGACATTTTGCCCTGCTGCAGCTTCTAAACACAATTTTGGTGTCACCCAAAGGTCACAAGGCCAACTAGCCATCCAACTTATTACACTGATATACAGCCCCAGGCTGTGCCTGCAGCACGTGCTTGCAGCTGGTATGAGCAGCAGCAAGGCTGCTGCATGAAGCATGGGACTCAGCATGAAGCTTTATTCCTGGCTCACTGCATCCTGGGTGATCAGGCATTTCAATGCAAGACCCCGTCCCTGGGTCAGCGGGGGCAGCATGTCATGCTCCTCGCGCCCGGGCGCTGCAGGACGCTCACACCCCTCCTCTGGGGACTGCGGGCAGTAACTGCTCTAAGGACGGGACTGACTCCTGGGACCAGCAGATGTTAGTGTTTATGGAGGAAATTTTTTTTGGCAGAAACAGCTTCCAAGGGACTGTAGCTAATGTTTAAGCAGTGACTTTTTACCCAGGGAAAGCCAAAGTGCTTTCCACTCTAAATAAGAGGAAAATAGGCTAGCACCACAACGTGTAGGCAGGATGCAATTAGTGCCTGATTCCTGTCTCCAGACACCCTCTTGGCGCGGCTCTCCTGGTAGAAGGGACTGCATTTTTACAGAAATGCCAGCTGCCCAGTGATGGGCCAAGCTCACTTGCCACTTGGAGGGAGTCACCAAACAGACAGGCACAGCTCTTCCCCGGGGGAACTGTTGCCCCTGGGTTGAAACAGACAAAGGGGAAATAATTTCAGGTGAGGAATTGAGGATCTCCCTGCCCCCACGGAGGTTTTGAACAAATGTGAGTTGCACAGATACAACCAGGAATGCACAAATCCACTCTATCCCAGATGCTCACTGCAAGAGGGTGCATTAGTGGGAAATATCATTCTTTCTTATTTTTATTTTGGCCCCTGTGAGCTGCTCTGGATACCCATGCAAAATGCAGAGTCCAGGAAGTACAGCAAGGAGCACAGCACATGCTCAAAAAATGGTACAGTCGTGGGTGCTGTTCCCACCATGATGTTATCCAGCTGACCTACATGCAGCCAAGTGTAGATCCACAGACTCAGAGAAAGCAGTAAATCAGGATGTGCTATAGCTAACCCCAGATATACAGAAATCATGAGTCATGCCCAGATTAACCCAGAGATTAGCTTTAAAATTTGTGGGTTTTGAAAAGCATCATGAATGTTGTGCTGCTTTTGTTTTCCTGCCATTCTTTAACATTTCACATGCACTTTGATTGGATACCAAGTAACCATATGGGTTTAAACTCTGATTTTTTTTAAGAGCGAGAGCTGGAAAGACCCTGGAATAACCTGGCTGACAGGGCTAAGACTTTCAACAAAAAATCACCATTAACATTGGGAACTTCAGTACAATTGCAAAGGCTGGTAAAACTGAAACACCCCCCAAGTTTACGCTTAATGGAGACTGTGACAGGAAAATCCTCCTTGACTTGGTGTCAGGATAAATAACCATGGAGAAGTCACCATGTTACACTTACCTACCTGGAGCACAGCAGCTTCTAATATGTCAACAAGTTGAAAACAATCTTGTCCTCCAGACAGCCTTTACCCTGTTATCTTAAAATAGGGCTGTGCGATCCTGTGTTCTTGGCTTTTTAGGAAACACCAGCCTGGACTTTTTAACCTTCTTGTCCCAAGTTTCCTGATAGTTTAAGTGACATAAATAAACCACATGCTTTTAACTCATGGCTCCAACTGCTTAGTTTTTGTCAGTACTACAGCTAAGCCATGGCTGAGAAAGCTGAGACTTAAATAAATATCTATATATTTACTAAGCTGCTGCTCCACTGATGAAATCTGAATACAAGTAAAACTTGGACAACCTTTGAACTATTGTGGCACCACTACAGTGAAATGAGATACAGCAGCTGATTTGCCTGGGGCAGCTATAAAATAACTGGCATCCTGGCCACTTGTGGTTCAGCGTAATGGGGCTTTGGGTTTAGCCACTCCAGCCAAACCAGTTGGTTTCTAAAGTTCCCATGTTTTTGTATTTAAACAAAGTCCAACTCTCCCAGGCCCTGTAAGGAGCAGCAAACATGGTGGTCTGCATTTTCTGTTTTCTTTTAAAAGCTGGGACGTATTGCTGTATTCCCCCACCACCACCACCTATGCTTTGCCTGCACTTACTTTGCAGTCCTGGCTACCTCAGCTGTTGATCCCAGGGAAACTTCATCTGCTAATGCTCCCAGGAGCAGAAGACATTTGTAGCCAAACTGGTAGCAACGTTGTGGTTGCATGCATGTTTGTAAAGTTTGTTTTGTATAGATTTAATCTGAGGCAAAAGGACTGGATAGAAGTTTCTGCTACTTTAGGCCATGCATAGAGGCTTTGTCTGAGGTGTCCTTATCTTCACCTATGAATCCCAGCTCACGTGACTTTCTGTTCTGAATCAACATGCTATTCACAAGCTGAATATTTAAAAGAAGAAGAAATGTTTAATTATTTTTCAAACTTTTTAAACATTGCAGGGTCTGTAAATCTTCAGCGAAAATAAAAAAAAAAAAGGAAAAAAAAGAAAAAAAAGCTTACATGGGGCTAAAAGAGAAAAAAGCCCAGTTCTCTCACTCCCTCCTCCTTTCCCCACCAGCTTAACCCCGGAGGAGAGGACCTCTCTGTCCACATCTGTCAGAGAGAGAGTCATGGCTGAAAAGAGCCAACAGCCAGACCTGGAGCTTGTTTATTTTACACAAGCTGCTGATCTGAGGTTGGGAGGCACTTCTAGCAAAGAAAAAGCAGGGAGGCACATCACACTGCAGTGGGAAGTTTACAGCAGCAACGGTCAGAAACCTGGGCCACCAGCAGACATGCAAGTGTGCCCCACATCAGCAGTTCCCCCAATGGGGAAAGGTGCCTGGCCTTGAGGGCCACAGGCTAAAACCTAAAAGAAAAACAAACAAACAAACAAACAAACAATAAGGAAATCCATTTAGAAGTCTTCAGAGGGCTGAAAAGAGAAAGAGACTTGGTGCTACAGGGAGTTTTGTGAAAGAGTTGAAATAGTTGGACAAAAAAAGTTTCTGCTAAAGGACCCGAGCAGAGTGGCAGCCTGTGGGGCGGTGTGTGGGGTGGTGTGTGGGGCAGTCCTCATGTCCTGGCCACGGCACTGTGCAGGGCCCAGGGGCTGCTTCTCTGGACACAGCCAGGCCAACGTCTCAGCAAGAACTGGAGCGAAGAGCAGGACTAGGAATAGCTACAGCTGTACTTTGTGAAAGCAATAATCCAGTGTTGCTGTGTTCACTCCTTTATCTTCCTGCTGCTTTGGCCTCAAAGTTTTTAGTAAAATACTGTTTGACAAGGCAATTGATTCTTCTTTGTAAATGGGGAAAATTAATTAACTAGACAGCAAATAGTTTAGTCTGATTTTCCCATTTTTCACTGGGGAAAAAAAAAAAGCTAATAACATGCATTTAAATACCTCTCCCAGTTTTTCTCTCCTCCTAAGTATGTGCTCATTGCATACTCATTACAATATCTGGGCATTTATATTAGCTGCAGATCTATAGGAAATTCTAGTTATACATATATTTTAGGTCTTTCTGGACTATCCCACAGCTGAGGAGCAATGCATAATGTAGTTCATTTTAACTGGCAGGCCTTTGCCTACAAGCTGTCCAGACTGCTTGCATATATAAGCAACACTGAAGCTGAGCTCTCAAAGATCTTTTTTTGTATAAGATGGGAAAAAAAGCAAACAAAAACTGGTTCACCATCCTTTCAGGCCAAAGGCTGGGTCCCTTTTTTCCCTAGCTCAATGGCATCCTCAGTTTGCTTGGAATCTTTGGGCATTACTACAACATAAACATTAAGTAATGATAAGAATAAAATAGGAGAATAAAAACACAACCACATATAATAAGTTCTTCCCTCCACAACAAAGGCAGTTAGTATCCTTGAAATGGTGTGAGAAAGGCATTTTCCCACTGGAAGATTCCACAGAAAATAAGAAATATTATCAACATTTTGACATGGTTGTCTAATTGAACTGTTTCTCTTTGTATGGGAATTTAATGAGTACTAAAAGCATTTAGGTTTGTTAGCGTGCAACAGATGAAACCAAAGACCTTGGTGACCAGCCCTCAGAGCAAATATTTGCAAATGGTAAGGCAGCAAATGAGGTGTTACTTAAATGAAAGCACTCTAAAAAGTTTCCCTAAACCATCCAACTTTCCAAACCCAGAGAATGGGGATTAGCTTGAATTCATTATAAACTTCTCCCTTATTTTTCTTTTCTTGCTTGTGATGAATTTCTAAGAAGACTGAGGGGTCTCACATCCATTCCCACTAAATCCAGACCCTGCTTGCCCCTGTGTACACGTGCAGTCAGACACAACTTTGAAGATTTGCTCTGAGTCCATGAGAGCTCAGGAGAGCAGATGGAGAAAGCAGGGTCTAATTTGCAGAGCCATAGGAGCCCTTGGGCTTCAGCTGCTCTTCCCAGTGTTCTGCTGCAGGTCAGGGTGCTCCCAGCTAACACTAGTCACCCAAAGATATTTGTAGCACACAGATCTCTGCATTGCCAATTCCTGGGCAGTTCAGTGGAGGAATGTTGTGTTTCCTCTTATGCTTAAAAAACATATAGGAACACAGGGAAGCAGGCAGGTGACCCTGAAGTCCAGTTCTAAAATATAGGTATGGATCAATAATGGTATTTATCACTTAGAAACCAACATTAACACAAACCACAGCCACAGTAAAAAATAATTATACTTACATAATCAAAATGCAGACAACATTTTCAAAAGCATTAAAGGGAAGAGAAAAGAAATTAAAACATAATTATATCTATCTATACTTCAGATCAGTTGCAGGAGACTTCAACCCTCAGCCTCTCCTGAACTTAGTAGGGTTTTTATGCATACGTTCCCTGTGCCTGTAAAGAGATGAATCAGATACAGGCAATATCTGTCTTGCAAATGTCCCTGGTGTTGCATTCCTCTTTATATCTGTCCCTCCTGCCCCTGAACAATCCATACAAACATAATTTAGTCAAGGTGTTAATTTTAACCTTTTGCTTCTAGCTAAACACCCTCACCTCTCTCTACCCATGACGTTTATTCAAATACCTCAGGCACAGCTGGCCAAAGCCACCTCCTGCCCAAACAATGGCCTTCTGATTTGAAATTGAGCCAAAGCACAATTTAGCTCTCAGGGCACTGCCTCAGGAAAATGATTGCATTAAAAATAACTCCTTTTTTTCACCACCTTCCTTTTTATCTAGGTGACTTCCACAGTGAGCTTAACCCCCCAGCCATCCAAACATGTACACTGGCATGGCTGCTGGGCCATGCTGTGGAGAGAGGGAGCAGTCAAGGACCAGCAAGGAGTGGACAGCAAGTGGGAGCTGCTCCATCCAGTCCTGCAGCCTGGAGGAAAGTCCATGGACACGTGGCCTCTGGATGCAAACACCCCAGATGTCACTGCTCCCACAGGCACCCATATGCTCCACCTGCATAGCAAAAGAAGCCAGGTTTGTAAAACACTGTCAACTCTTGTCTGAGAGCCCACAGCAGAACTATTTTCTGCATATACCCTGCGCCGTGCTATGACGGCCCTGGAACATGGCACTTTTCCCCACCAGAGACCCCAGGTCCATGGATGCTGTGTGTGAAGCTCAGTCCTGCCGTGAAACTTGTGTGTGGCCTCTCCACTAACATGGCATGATGTGTTTGCATTTATTAATCAAAAATATTGACACTCAAGGCAAGATGTTGCTGGAAATAGTTTTGGTTAAACGTAGGTGCTATCTTTAGCCGAGTCACTTATCAATGTGGAGTCACACTGTTTCAGCAAAAGTTTCTGTTAACAGAACAAAGCTGCAGCCATTACTGAAGACAAAAACCAGCTCTCATTCAAGCACCAGAGCCAAATACGTCAAAAACAGTAGAGTTACAAGCTCCTTTGTATGTATCATAATGTATATTGATGGCTATGTGCAACATACCTGGCAAAAAACTGTGATAATTAAAGCAAAGAGGCAGATGGATACAAGGATGGAAGCCTGGGGCCAGCAGAGTTAGGTGGGCTTTTCCCTGACCCTTTCTCATGCAGCAGGGTACTCGCACTTACACAGAAATGTTATGGGAGGTATTGCCTTGGCTTGGATGCATGCAGATTTTCATGGCTGACTTACTTCACTGTCACCCAGTTGTAATTTCAGTAAATCAATGAAGCCAAAGAACTGCATTTTGAAAATAAACATAAGCAGCGTCACAGACTAAAACCTCAGAAAACATATCCAGAAAGGATGTGGTAAACATCTGTCAGTCTGCATCCTTTTAAAAAAATACCCAAGGGAAGTACATTTCATTACTGGCTATGCATATTTACTGCAGGCTTAACCTTTTCATTGAATAATTGAGTATCCTCCATATTCTGAACCAGATGAATGGTTTGGGAGAGTTGTTAGGGAGATTAGACTGCTTGTAAATAATCCTGGCATCCATCCATTCTGCTCTTCTCTCTAGAAAAAAAAGTCCATCATCAATGAAGAAAAATCACTCCAGAGGGACAAGTTTCAGAGCAGTGGTTTATGTAGCAACAGTTTTTCAGGAGATGTTGAATCACTCAAGGAAAAAACTAGTTGTTAATGACTGAGAGATATGCCCTATATCTATTTCATAAGATTTTGGAGAAACCTAGCCATCTTTTCTCACTTCCAGTGTAGCTCATACATGTAAAAAAAAAAAAAATAATAAAAGGAAAAGCCATTAAAATCAGTAATTAAGCATTACTGCATGAACATTATTGAGCATGCTCACAAGAAAAGATTAGGGTTGTTTGGATTTCTACTAAAATTCATATTAGCTGAAAACTTCCTGTCTGTACAAAGCATTATTGTTTGACAACTACAACATTCCCATAATATACTCTACCTCAAATTATGTGCGTATATACTCTCCAGCTTAACACCATTTTAACATAATTTGCCTTTGAAAACTGAATGTGGCCATATGCCAAGAGGACAGAGGTACAGATCACTGGATGTTTGTAAATCTCGAGAGGGTACTTGTGTTCCTCCAACCTGCAACCAGCCTATTTTAAAAAATCTTCTGCTCTACTGACAGATGAAGTGGTCATTAGAGAGGGGTAGGAGAGGAAGCCATTGCCCAGCACCTCAACTATACTTTGCATTTTGTATAAGCTAGGTTAGGGTTTTCAATACCTTGGAGAAACACATTTTCCATTTTTTAGGCCAAAGTAATAAAGAAGCGGCATTATAACCCTGATAATTTTTGAACAGCTAACTGAGGTACATAAGACAGATGCATCACCACCTGAGATTGTCCCACTACAGCTGGTAGAGAGAGAAGCCCTACAAGGATGCTTGTTGACCAGCTTCTGGGACGTGTGTGTGTGTGTCTGTGACCCTCTACCTGAATGGCTAAAGACTAAAAAGCTAGGACCTCTTTCTATACCAAATAAACCTTCACAGCCCTGATGTATGATTGCAAATGGCGTGAGGTCAATGAGTCTAGAGAGAAGAATTTGCCTAAATGACTGTAGGTGTACTGTAAGTAACCAAAGCCTTAACTTCAGTTTTGCTCTGACTGGATCATGATGAAAGATGAGCCTTTTTTCTCTAGTCAGGAATTCTGGTCCAAATTTCTGGGCATTTCTGTGCAATCATGGCCACAAGTACAAGATTTGACTATTTCCAAAATCAGCAGTCAAAATCTGATCATTAGGATGCATCTGCCTGTATTATTCCCCATAAGCATGTAAAGAAACTAACACAAGATTGCTGGAGGAGAATTGGAAGTGGCTGGATGCTTTGCCCAAAAAGTTAGCCAAAATACTGCAGGTAGAAGTAGAAGCTAGACTAGATATGACAGAAAGCTTCTAAATTTTTTTTGCTTTTGCCAGATACTGCTAGCATGAGCTAGATAGTTCTGTTTCATCAAGGGGTATGTTACTTCCATGTCAAGTGATAGTGGGAAGTTGTTACACAACAAGACAACTGCTATTTTATTACCTATTCATTATAGTTTCATAAAATACAACCCTCTTGTACTTTCTACAAAATAAGTGGGAGGCTACTAGATATCTAGATATCCCATGCTACTTAGTTCATTCTTGTGTCTCTTCTTTTTTTTTCTTTTTTTTTCTTTTTGTAAGAGGAATATCCTTTAAACCTTTCAAAGTTTCAAAAGCAGCACCACCATGTAGGAGGAAGTGGTTTATTTATACTGCATCACAGAATGCTTAAGCTCAGACAGACCTGAAACTGGAAGCAATGTAACCACATCAGTGCTGATGTTCAATGAGCCTGATCAGCTTAGCAAAACAGATGCAGTTTTTCAGAACAAGGTAGTATCCATCCAATGTAGATATTCCAGCTTACACTGATGTTAAAGACAGTATTTCCATCACCCATATATAAGTATTTTCTCGAGCCCAGAGTCATCCCACCTAGCTTCAGGCACCTAACTGAGACACATTTTCTAAGAGCATATTTGACCCAGCGTCACTGTATACCAGACGAAGAGAGACAGACCCTTTCCATTACCACTCAGCTATTTCGTGAATTCTAAGACACAAGCTTGTCTTTTACTTAAGTGCTTTGAAACTTCCCCAGTTTTGAAACTAGACTCAAAATCTGCCATATTGCTCTCCATTTATTTATCAATTTATAATATATTATGTACATTAATACAAAATAGCATGTGAAAGCTTTGGAGCATCTATGTATTCCACATGGTTTGGCACAGAAATTCAACGGCAGTGCATCAAAACCAAAAGGTGTATGACATGCACATTTACTCCGTGGTGCTGCCCAGGTCCCAGCTTCTATTTGAAGCATCTTGTTTGACCATTTTCATTTCAGAATCAACAAACAAAATGCCAGCTGTGGACAGTTTCACATTTCTAAATCCCAAAGGCCAGTGGAAAAACCAGTCATACACAGGAGAGAGGAACAGTGTGTTGGACATGGATTGTACTGAATATTTTATGCTGAAGTAATTGATGTAGATGATTTAGAGAGTGACTCCAGTGCCCAGTGTTTGTGTATTGTGTGAAGGACGACAGGAGAAGAGGCAGCAGCAGGGTTAATTTCAGAGGGCACTGCTGCCATGGGCTGCCTTGACTCTGACCCTAACGTCAGCATCTTTGTGCTCATGGGCATGTCTTCAGGCTGCCACAAATTCAAAAGCCCACACAGTACTTCATCAAGACACAGACCACTAATCTTGAAAAGACAAAATAAAGAAAAAAAGAAAATTTTGTAATAAAAGGTGTCAATAGGGACTTCTGTGTGGGATTGGTTAGTTAAAGCTCAGTGCCACGCTAACAAATTTGTGTGGTGCTTGACCAGCATAGCACAAATACACAATGCCAGTGTCTTGGCAACAGGGTCTGGACCCATTAGGGTCTGGACAGATTTGGGAACTGCATGGCTGTGCGCTACAGCAAACATGTCCCAGAGCTAACAGTGCCCAGACACCACATCTCCACCATACTCCCAGGGCTGAGAGGCTGCAGTTGCATGTGTAGCTGCTTTAGATCACATTAATTGTATTTTTTCCCAATAGAAATCCCGAAAGAGAAGGAAGGAAGTCTCCAGGGGGGCTTCACCTATGTGTGTGTCAGGTCAGCTTACAAAAATATGAAAGTAAATTCTTGCCAGGACACCATGGAAGGAGCCATTGGCATTTCCTGTCAAATATTTGCTTGCTAGCTGTGAAGCACACTCCAGACGGTATTTATGTAATGTCAGGGATTTGTATACCTTTTCCCTACTTCTTCCACAATCCTCTGTCACCTGAAGAAATTTTGAGAGTTACTCCAACCTGCTTGTGTCCAGAGCTGGCTCTAGCACAAAGGGTGAACCTGTAACATCTGTGGTTCATTCAAAAATCAAATTCCTTAAATGTTTATTTCAGGTGCATTCCCAGGAAGCAAGAGACTCAGATGTAATTCCATTCTGCCTGAAATTTATTATCAGTTGTCACTTCACATTGCCTTTTTAACGCCTGAGTCCAAAGCCCGTTCAAATCATACTCCACACACTCACTGTAAGAGCAAAATTTATTTCTCAGAAAAATAACAAAGGTATTTCACAACATGAAAACTTTTATGTCAGAGAAACTTTGGTAAACGTGGAGGACCTGCCCCTCACAGTCTCATGGCTGCTGATTGTTACCTCTTTTTATGCTTTAAGCTATTTAAAAATTACAACCAAACAACTCCTGATAACAAAAAAAAGAATATTTATTCTTCTTCAGACAAGACTTCTTCCTGTGCCAAGGAGCACAGCGGCGAGCAAAGCGGTATCATTGCATGCCCACACAGGCCTCCCCACTGCCTTTGGTATGTGCTAGCTGTATGCAGAACTAAAGAGAGATGAGTACAAAGAAGAGACCTTGAAAGCAAGCCTTAACACAGATTTGTTTGGCTGATTGCTTTTTGCCTATCACACCCTTTACGCAGGATTATGCTGTCAGATTTGATACCTGTTGGACTGTGTCTGAAGACGCCTCCGGCTCTTCCTGTGTAAGGAGGCACGAAGGGCTAGGCTGGCAGCCCCTTTGAAGCCAGCCCTGAGTATCTCCAGGGTGTTCAGGGAAGGTGCCCCGGTTATGCTGCCTCTGTGTTATTCCAACCCAAAAACTTCTGGGTTACCATTTAGCACTTCCTCTCCACAATCCCTGCGAGATGTAATGGACCCAAGAAGCGAAAATCATCCCTCTCCCACGGCTGCATGTGGTGCTCCCTGCACAGGCACTGCACCAGGCCAGCAACTTGTGCTACACTTAATCCTAGTTATTTTTACAGCACTTGTAATTGTCAAAGATGCATTAGATGTTTACCCTTGATTGTGGTGGTTTGATGTTTTTTGTTCAAAAGCTGTCCTATGAGAGCTAAGATAAATAATTTTTTTTGCATCACATTGTAATGAAAACTTCCGTCATACTACCTCAGCCAACCTGCATGCTAATATATCAGTCATTTTTTCAAACAAAACAAAAAAGACTCAGTGGAACTGCCTATGCTTTTATTTTAGACACAATAGGGACCCAACAGCCATGTAGGAAATCACTAAGAGAAAATAAAATATTCCACAAATAGAAACACCTTGGCACTTTTCAATGGTTCAACACAATTTACAAAACACTTAGAGTGAATAGAACATCAGTTTGTAAAATACATTCAGCTAATTTTGCACTCCAATTAACAGTTAAACAGGAATCACCCCGATTCACTGTAGACAAGCAGTAATTTAAACTAACTTTAAAGTTAAGGCTTATTTACATTTCGTTGCCTGCTCAGTCTGAGGTGTTCTGCATAAAAAATGTGTTGGTATACAACATTTTTTTGTTTATTTCAAATCATCTGCTGTTTCAATGCATGTTATTTAACCACTTCAGAACAGGATTTACATGGAGGTATGTGGTAAAAAGGTGTGGACACCTGTCTGGTTCTACCACAAGGATGTCTGCTTCATCTCTTTCATGGCTGGCTGGTTTATCCCACCTTCCTTTCTCCCACCGCCCCTCTCACTCTCATAGAATCATAGAATCATAGAATCATTAAGGTTGGAAAAGACCTCAAGGATCATCAAGTCCAACCCAACACCACCTAACTCACTAAACCATGTCCCTCAGCACCACATCTACACATTTCTTGAACACCTCCAGGGATGGTGACTCAACCACCTCCCTGGGTAGCCTGTTCCAATGTCTGACCACTCTTTCAGTGAAGAAATTTTTCCTAATATCCAGCCTAAACCTCTCCTCTCCAAACACCTTCTTGCTGCTTGAGTGGCAGCAGGCACCAAGACCTGCTCTGCCCATTCCACCCCAAAATGTCAGTGAGTTTGGGTACCCAAAGTGATGCCACAGTGGCAGCCCTGGTTTGTCAGCTCTTTGTCTTCCTGAGCCTAGGGGGCTCAGGCACCATGCGTCTCCGAGGGGGTTCTGCAAGGCTGTCATGTTGGTCCTCCTTCTCAAACTACTCTTTTTAAAGCCATTCTCCTCCTCATTCCTCAAAATGGCAGCTGTGTCAGAAATTGTAGGAAGTTGTTCTCTTTCCGCGTACGATTACAACCAATTATAACTCACAATGGAGTCTGCTGCCATGCCCATCCCACCTTCTCCTCTCTGATTAACCTACCACAAGCCACGATGGAAAATCGTAAAAGGGAAAGGATTTTAAGGAAACTGAAATCCAGAAAAGAGAAAGTGTCAAGATAGTATTCTTGGTTGACAATTGCTGAGACTTCATCTTTGATCCAATGATACCATACACAGACCTGAAAAAGAGATCTTGCACCCAAAATGTCCCAGAAACTACACAGCAGACCCATCTGCTCAGCCTCTTTAGGTAGCACAGGATTCACTTCCACTTCAGCAGCTCCCTGCTGTACAAAACCATGGCCCATTTGCCTGCTATGTCACTTTTCCAACAAAATTTTCCCTGTCATTGGGCTTTATTCTTCATCATATTGTAATCCAAGAAAAGTATTTTTTCTTGTTCATTATTAATAAAATTTAGTTTGATGTGGTCTTCACTGTTTATTTTAAAATCTTTGAAACTATTTTTACATCCGTAGTTTTGCATCTTGAGCAATTCATTGTCTCCCACTTTGAACAGCACAAACTGTGAACATGCTTTACATAAAAAGCCCACATGCAATACACTGAAATCCCACCAAAAAAAAGTTCTTACACTAAACATGGTATTTGCAGTAATCATCACTAAAGTCTGTCAAAGAAGCTTGTTCCTAAGAGTCCTCTTTGTAGGAGGAAGGGCACAGAGCATGGAGGACTCTGTTACAGTATTTTCCAGGGCAGTTCAACGTGATTGATGGAATTGCTCTGCAGCCAGCCCACCCCTTCTTGCCACCCAGTTTCTCCTGCTTTTGAAAAAGTTTTGCAAACTATAGCAAGCAGCATTCATAGTAGGCAGACGTTTCTGAACAGCACAGAACCCTATCAGGAACATCTGTCCATCTTTCAAAAGTGCATTTCTTTCTGCAGCTAATCGGGTGGGAATTACCAGCTCCTTTCTCCCATCCAAGTGCCCAGCAAAAAGATTAATAAGCTGCAGAAATAAAATGCCCCAGAATGAATGGAAGAATCTCCATGCCATAGGTGTTCCTGAGCACATACATTTCACCTGCAATCACAAAAAAGCAGTTCAGACCTTTTAAAGTTCCAGGTATCGTAGACCTTTTAGGATGTCCTACATAAACATGATGACATCTTCCACGGCAATCAAACAGACTTTAAAATAGGCAAGGGCAATAACCTTCTTTGTACATAAAGAGATGTTTCTCAGCAAAGAATAGCCATGTGCTTTCTATCAATAGTTCCAATGTTACTCAGTAATTCCCACTGTGAAAATCTGTTAAGACCCAGGGATGAAAGGCTAGTCCTATTATACAGGACAACAGCAATGCACCTCATCCCACAGAGCCTGTTACTGCTCACACCAAACCAGTTAGCAACTAACTAATCATAACCAGAGATGGTAAATTTCCAGATTACGGTTGCACTTTCCTACACATCAAGCAGGGCTCCTATGAAGGTGTCCATTGAGGTGGTGCCAGGAGCAGCTCTCTACATCTCTAATAAAGTGGCCTTTTATATCCATAAATCCACCTGATCCTGCTCACTGTGCCAGGTCTTCAGCTTCATCCTGCCCTAGATGCCATTTCTTTTCAGCCATGCACAGAAGCATTTCTTCAGAAAGTGCATCCACTCCAGGAAAGACCTGGGAGAATTTTCTCTTTGGTTTCAAGCTCCTCTTCCATGTCACTCATATCACGCTGGTCCTGAAGGATCCTGAAAGGATCCACTTGCCTTTGCACTGTTTTCTCAATGAAGGACATGAAGGACTAATGAATGACTGTGTTGAAGAAGATACTTGTCCCACAGACAGTGGAAAAGATGAGCAACACAAAATTCAGGGAAGAGGAGAACACAAGAGTTAACAGTGTATGCTACAGAAAAGGGGAAAAAAACACCAAAACCCTTCAAGAGACCTTTCCAACCAATAAATCCTTCTGACTTTGTCTCTGAAAGACAACGTGCTCGTGAAAATTCCTGTTGCTTTGCCGCAAACACACTCACGCACGCATCTCCCTCCTGTGATTCTGCCATAGTTCATCCATTAAAGCAGCCACTCTCACCCGAGTAATCCACCCCCTGCATATTTATAGCACTTCTGCTATTATTTGACTCTTTATGTGGGTGATCTCTTGAGATATGCTTCCCCCTGCATCCTGTGATTATTCATGAGAGCTATAAATACACTGCTGAGTGGGCCAGCACATCCCTTCCCCCTCTCTGAAACAGATCTAATCTACCCAGATACTCTGGTCCTTCTTTTTCTGAGTGGGGACCTCTTCTCTGCTACGAGAAAATACTTGCAGAGCATATTGCTGAGGTTACAGTATCTGATGACATAAAATTAGCGAGGTGCATTTCTCCAGCACTCCTGGGGAACAAGGAGAGAAGGAACAGAGGCTTCTACAATAAGTATAGGCAGATGCTTTGTCTTTGCAGCCTCACATGACCTACAGCGCAGCATCCATGGGGAAAGCTTCTCAGCTCCATTATCTCTAACCTGCGGCCACTGGAATCACACCACATTCAACAGCAACTTTCAAGACACTGTCTCATTTCTTCTCTTTCTGTGCTAGAATCATGCCTGATTCTCTTGTAACAGGAAGAGCTCATTTCAAGGAAACTGTTTTAAGCCACACTATTTTAAGATGGCCATACATTAGAAGACTTTAACTGATAGGACAAGACCGAAGGTTCAACAGAAAACTCACCAAACAAGCCTGTAAAAACATCAACCAGTGTCAGCATCACCATTAGTTAGTGCAGGACAGCAAATATGGATCACAGAAATCCTCCAAAATAAAAACATGAGGCTCTTCAGAGTTTACAGTGACAGGTAGCTGCCTCACCTCATACACTTCTGATATCTGTTATTATAGTCCACCTTCTTATCATATGCACATCTCTTGAGGACTGCAGGAATATGCTGAAATTCTGAGAGCAAGCTGCACAAAGTCCATGTGGTTCAACTCCAAAACAAGCAGTACACTTTTTGTTCCTTCTCTTTAGATGTCTGGGGAAAAAAACCATGTAAATCCTTTCAAATGAACAAAGTTATGCAGAGACCCAGCTGAATCTCTGCCTGAGACTTAAAAAAAAAAAAAAAAAAAAAAAATTGTTCACATAAGAAACTTGTGCTTATGGAGATCTTAACAAACTGTTCTTAAGTGACACACAAACTACTTTTTAGTGATAACGACAGTTGGTGTTTTCAGGCTCTTCTGAAGACAACCCAATGACTAGCCACAGGGAATGGAACCTAAGAGAAGAATGTAAAAGGTATGAGATGCACCCACCAAAATTCAACAATGTGGCTGTTTTCACTGAGACTACAAAATCAACAGTTGTAAAAATATGGCCACAGCAGACTTTGAAATCACCCAACAGCAGTCAAAACAACACAGATTTTGTTTCCAAAGCTCACCTATAAACTGTTGCATGCATACATTATGGATGAGATTTCTTAGGAGGAAATACCCTTTCAACAGTATTTCTCCTTGGCCAGAGTCCTTGGAAATCTGTTATGTGTTGAAGGAAGGCATCACAAAGAGCATCAGACCTTTATTTGAGTCTTTCTTTTATCTTGTTCTGCCCTGCAAAACTCATGATTCACAGGATATGCAGAATGATGCCGCTGACAAGAATTCGGCTTTTTATGCAGAAGTAGGCTTCAAAGAGTTAGGTGCTGAAGCCAGAGAGTGCAGTCCGTAGCAGTCAGGAAAATATCTATTAGTTTCAGTGTCTTCAGGCTGAAGTTCTGAC